>NC_134568.1:203951728-204114316 GCF_050947875.1 Dermacentor variabilis
TAGGAGTGGACGAGAGGGATCTCGAAAACGCCGCCTTCATCACGCCAGCCGGCCTCCATGAGTTCAAGGTCGTGCCGCTCGGACTGTGCTTGGCACCTACAACGTTCCAGCGCGTGACGGACATGCTGTTAGCACGGTTGAAGCGACATACCTGTCTTGGTTACTTGGACGACGTTGTCGTCTTCGCTAAAAATTTCGACGATCACCTCAGGCAGCTTGCAACAGTACTAAAGGTTATCAAGTCATCAGGGCTCACTCTGAAGCCAGAAAAGTGCCGCTTCGCCTACGACGAGCTCCTGTTCTTGGGCCACGTCATCAGCAAATCTGGAGTCCGTCCAAACCCACAGAAGACTGCTGTCATCGCAAAGTTCCAGCAGCCCATCGACAAGAAGGCAGTGCGTAGATTCCTTGGCATGTGTGCCTAACATACAGGCGCTTTGTCAAGTACTTTTCACGCATCGCTGAGCCGCTGTCACATCTAAGTAAATGTGATGTGGAGTTCAAATTGGAAACGCCACAGGCCAACGCATTTCAAGAACTTAAACGATGCATGCAGTTGCCACTGGTGCTTGGACACTTCGACGAGGACGCCGATAGAGAAATCCACACAGACGCTAGTAGCCTAGGCCTTGGTGCCGTCCTAGTCCGTAGGAAAGACGAACTTGAACGAGTGATAGCTTACACTCGCCGGTCACTGTCAAAAGCGGAAGGCAATTATTCTACGACCGAAAAGGAATGCCTCGCCATCATTTGGGCTACAGCGACATTCCGTCCTTACCTATATGGCAGGTCGTTCAAAGTATTCAGGGACCATCACGCGTTGTGTTGGCTAGCAAACTTAAAGGACACTTCAGGACGTCTGGCCTGGTGGAGCCTCAGACTGCAAGAATATCATCATCATCATCATCATCATCCTAGTTACGCCCACTGCAGGGCAAAGGCCTCTCCCATACTTCTCTAACTACCCCGGTCATGTACTAATTGTGGCCATGTTGTCCCTGCAAACGTCTTAATGTCATCCGCCCACCTAACTTTCTGCCGCCCCCTGCTACGCTTCCCTTCCCTTGGAATCCAGTCCGTAACCTTTAATGACCATCGGTTATCTTCCCTCCTCATTACAGCTCCGGCCCATGCCCCCCCCCCCCCATTTCTTTTTCTAGATTTCAACTAAGATGTCATTTACCCGCGTTTGTTCCCTCACACAATCTACTCTTTTCTTATCCCTTAACGTTACACCCATCATTCTTCTTTCCATAGCTCGTTGCGTCGTCCTCAATTTCAGCAGAACCCTTTTCGTAAGCCTCCAGGTTTCTGCCCCATACGTGAGTACTGGTAACACACAGCTGTTATACACTTTCCTCTTGAGGGATAGTGGCAACCTGCTGTTCATGATTTGAGAATGCCTGCCAAACGCACCCCAGCCCATTCTTATTCTTCTGGATATTTCCGCCTCATGATCCGGATCCGTGGTCACTACCTGCCCTAAGTAGATCTATTCCCTTACCACTTCCAGTGCCTCGCTACCTATCGTAAACTGCTGTTCTCTTCCGAGACTGTTAAACATTACTTTAGTTTTCTGCAGATCATTTTCAGACCCACCCTTCTGCTTTGCCTCTCCAGGTCAGTGAGCATGCATTGCAATTGGTCTCCTGAGTTACTAAGCACGGCAATATCATCAGCGAATCGCAAGTTGCTAAGGTATTCTCCATCAACTTTTATCCCCAATTCTTCCCACTCCAGGTCTCTGAATACCTCCTGTAAACATGCTGTGAATAGCATTGGAGAGATCGTATCTCCCTGTCTGACGCCTTTCTTTATTGGGATTTTGTTGCTTTCTTTGTGGAGGACTACGGTGGCTTTGGAGCCGCTATAGATATCTTCCAGTATCTTTACATATGGCTCATCTACACCCTGATGCCGTAATGCCTTCATGACTGCTGAGGTTTCGACTGGATCAAACGCTTTTTCGTAATCAATGAAGGCTATATATAAGGGTTGGTTATATTCCGCACATTTCTCTATCACCTGATTGATAGTGTAAATATGGTCTATTGTTGAGTAGCCTTTACGGAATCCTGCCTGGTCCTTTGGTTGACAGAAGTCTAAGGTATTCCTGATTCTATTTGCGATTACCTTAGTAAATACTTTGTAGGCAACGGACATTAAGCTGATCGGTCTATAATTATTCAAGTCTTTGGCGTCCCCTTTCTTATGGATTAGGATTATGTTAGCGTTCTTCCAAGATTCCGCTACGTTCGAGGTCAAGAGGCATTGTGTATATAGGGCGGCCAATCTTTCTAGGACAGTGTTCCCACCATCCTTCAACAAATTTGCTGTTACCTGATCCTCCCCAGCTGCCTTCCCCCTTTGCATAGCTCCCCAAGGCGTTCTTTACCTCTTCCGGCGTTACTTGTGGGATTTCAAGTTCCTCTAGACTATTTTCTCTCACCTTATCGTCGTGGGTGTTACTGGTACTGTATAAATCTCTATAGAACTCCTCAGCCACTTGAACTATCTCATCCATATTAGTAATGATATTGCCGGCTTTGTCTCCTAATTCATACATCTGACTCTTGCCAATTCCTAGTTTCTTCTCCACTGCTTTTATGCTTCCTCCATTCCTGAGAGCCTGTTCAATTCTATCCATATTATAGTTCCTTATGTCAGCTGTCTTACGCTTGTTGATTAACTTAGAAAGTTCTGCCAGTTCTATTCTAGCTGTAGGGTTAGAGTCTTTCATACATTGGCGTTTCTTGATCAGATCTTTCGTCTCCGGCGATAGCTTACTGGTTTCCTGTGTAATGGCGTTACCACCGACTTCTGTTGCGCACTCCTTAATGATGCCCATAAGATTGTCGTTCATTGCTTCAACACTAAGGTCCTCTTCCTGAGTTAAAGCCGAATACCTGTTCTGTAGCTTGATCCGGAATTCCTCTAGTTTCCCTCTTACCGCTAACTCATTGATTGGATTCTTATGTACCAGTTTCTTCCGTTCCCTCCTCAAGTCAAGGCTAATTCAAGTTCTTACCATCCTATGGTCACTGCAGCGCACCTTGCCGAGCACGTCTACATCTTGTGTGCTGCCAGGGTTCGCGCAGAGTATAAAGTCGATTTCATTTCTAGTCTCACCATTCGGGCTCCTCCACGTCCACTTTCGGCTAACCCGCTTGCGGAAAAAGGTATTGATTATCCGCATATTATTCTGTTCTGCAATTTTTACTAATAACTCTCCTCTGCTATTCCTAGAGCCTATGCCATATTCCCCCACAAGAATATGACATCACTCTAATCTACTAGTCCGGACGAAAACATTCTGATGCCATTTGCTTATCAGGCGCCCCCATTGACCCGCCACCGCAAGAAGACGAAGGTGACGACGCCTTCCTTGGAATAACAGGCGCAGAAGACTTCGTTTAACAACAACGTGTAGACCCGCAGCTAAAAAGCCTCGTCGAGTATTTGGAAGGGAACGCTGACGTTGTCCCTAGGACATTTAAGCGAGGATTGTCTTCGTTCTCTCTTCAAAACAACCTACTCGTAAAGAAGAACTTCTCACCCTTCCGTGCCAAATACCTTCTTCTTGTTGTTCCCTCCACGCTGCGTCTAGAAGTACTGCACGCCCTACTTGACGATCTGACCGATGGCACCCCAGCTTCTCCCGGACGCTGTTGAGGATACAGGAAAGGTATTACTGGCCGCGCCTGACCGCCGGCGTTGCCCGATATGTCAAGACATGCCGAGACTATCAGCGACGCAAGACACCACAGCCAAGGCCAGCGGAATTACTACAGCCAATCGAGCCTCCTTGCCGAGCATTTCAGCAGATCGGGATGCATTTGTTGGGACCGTTTCCGACGCCAACATCCGGAAAAAAGTGAATCGTCGTGGCGACGGACTATCTCGCCCACTTCGCTGAAACGAAAGCTCTGCCGAAAGGTAGCGCAGCCGAAGTGGCGAAATTCTTCATCGAGAATATCCTGCTGCGACATGGCGCCCCAGAAGTCCTCATCACCGACAGAGGGACGGCGTTTACAGCGGAGCTCAGCCAAGCCATGCTGAAATACAGCCAGACAAGCCACAGGAGGACAACTGCCTACCACCAAAAGATGAATGGTCTTACGGAGCGCCGGAATACGAACCTCGCCTACATGCTTACAATGTGCATACGTCGACGTGGAACACAAGACGTAGGATGCCATTCTGGCGTACGTAACCTTCACTTACAACACGGCGGTGCAAGGAACAACGCAGATCACGCCTTTCAAGCTGGTTTAGGCAGGAACCCTACGACGACTCCCGACGCCATGCGGCCGCACAGCACCGACGAAGAGAATCTCGACGTCGCCGCCTATCTCCAGTGCGCCGAATGAGCCCGACAGTTCGCCGCCTGCGGATCAAGAACCTGCAGAGGACCGACAGCCGACACCACAACCTTCGACGACGCTACGTCGAGTACCAGCCCGGCGACCGTGTTTGGGTTCGGACCCGAATACGCCGACGAGGACTTAGCGAGAAGCTTTACGCCGCTATTTCGGACCCTACGATCCGACGCATTGGCGCACTTGACTATGAGGTCGTGCCAGGTGGCATTTCGCAATCACATGGCCGCCGCTCACAACCTGAAGTAGTCCATGTTGTGCGACTTAAGCCCTTCTACCAGCGCTAACGAACTTTGGGACTTTGCATAGCTGAATTTTGGAGTTTCTTTTTTTGAACTGTTTTACTTTCGACTTCGCTTCTTTGTTGTTTTGTTACTTTTGATTAACAAATGTCCTTTTTTGTTTCCCTCTCCTGTTTGTAGCATCGGGAGGATGCTTTTTAAGAGGGGGCATTAACACGTGTGCTTCTTTATCTTTTTCAGGGACCGCTTTTCACCGTCTACTAAATGTTATCGCTCACCGCGGGACGTGCCCGCATGTGTCGGAAGTTTCTCGAATATTATCGATGGTTTCATCTGCTGTATGTTGTCACCGATGCTTGTGTAATCTGATTGCATGTGCGACGCGAATTGTGTAGAACTTTCTGGAGGACACGCGGACACCGGCGATTACTCTGGAACCTTCGAGAACTCATGTATAGAAGCCGACGTGCTTAACCGGCAGATAAGATTTAGAAGATCGTCGACTGTGTTCGCCGCCATCGTTGTACTTTAAGTTTTTGTGCTTTGAGTTATTGTGGGCCCAGGTTCGCCCAATAAAATCAGTTTCGTCAATCACAGTGTTGCTACTGTGTTCTTTGCCGTCACTACTAGTGACAATATGGGATGTTCGCTGTCCTCTCACAGTACCTCGTACACAGCGGCAAAAGAAAATGTTCTGTGTTATTCGTAGAGATAATAGGCATCTTCGCAATGTGAAATCGCAGAGCCATAAAGAGGGCACGCAGTACCAGGTACGTGACAGTCCGCCTACTGCGTTTAGTCATGACGCGGTTTAGGTCTCGTCAGCGCAGATGTATAGTTTCGCTTTTGTGGCAGTTCAGCAGTCGTCTTGTTTATGGGGTCATTGATTGGTAGTTCATGTCCTCCGTGATTTGCGCGCGCCTGCTGACGGCGCGCACAAATCTAAGAGGCCACGGGTTTTTTTTTACTCATTTAGCAGGTACACTGTGTAACGGCTCCACTACCTTCTGGTCTTCCGAAGTGGCTTTTAGGCTAAGATAATCAGAATCGCGATTCCATGTTGTCGTGTTGTCATCTCACCCTGTGCAACTCCGTGCACAGGGCACAGGGCCTGTGCAACCACGTAACAAAAAAAGCGGTTGTTTCGTCGCGCAAAAGCTTCACGCAGTGACGCTACTTGGTCCGCTTACTACCGCAGTGAAAGTGACTACAACGCAGCCGCCGCTAATGCGAAACAGCATTTTTATTCTGTTACACTTCCATCTATCTTGCAAACTAATCCTCGAATATTCTGGACCATAGTTAACGGTACTTCAAGCAATATAATCCAATTAACATACTCCAATGATGAACCTGTTGCTCTTGAAGAATGCTGTAATATATTTAATGATGGGGGTGGGGCGGGGGGTTCTTCTGACGTTACCGCAATGTGGCATAGATTACCGCTTGTATCCAATTCTGGTTTTTCGCCCATGGATTCAATCTCTATTGACTGTGTTGGTGTTAGCTGCCTAATTAACGGTCAAAAAACGTCCTCCTCTGCCGGCCCAGACTGCCTGAATTCAAAAATTTTGAATTGTACTAATGTATTTTCTGCCGTTATATTGTCGCACATTTTCACTCAGTCATTACAGCAGTCTGTTCTTCCACACGACTGGTGCGTGGGAAAGGTGATTCCAGTTCACAAATCAGGTAACACACACTTACCCAGCAATTACAGGCCTATCTCACTAACAAGCATTTCGTGCAAAATTCTCGAGCATATAATATATTCACATTTGGCTGAGCTTTTAGAATTAAACTCCTTTTTCAACCCCTGTCAACATGATTTCCGTAAGTTCTATTCCTGTGAAACACAGCTCTTATCATTTACTAACGATCTCTCTGCAATTTCTGATCTAGGTACCGACATTGACTGCGTATTTCTTGATTTTGCCAAAGCCTTTGACTCTGTGACCCATCATTTACGTCTGCTTAAGCTGACTGAACTTAACTTGGACGTAAATGTACTCGAGTGCATAAAAAATTTCTTTCTAAGAGGACGCAGTTTGTAAACGCTAATAACTGTAATTCTCGGTTTTCTAATGTACCAGCAGGTGTTCCTCAAGGCTCAGTCCTGGGTCCACTTCTCTTTCTAATCTATATTACGATCTTCCGAACTGCGTACTTTCCTCTTCCATAAAGCTTTTCGCGGATGACTGTGTGCTTTACCTTAAAATTACTAATCCTTCAGATTCCCAAGAGCTTCAGGACGACCTTAATCGCGTAATTGAGTGGTGTTCTAATTGGTGCATGCAAGTAAATTCAAATAAATGCAAGGCCATGCGTATACCTCGTAACACTGCCACGCACACGTACTTTATTAATGGTGCACCTGTGACGTCAGTTACCTCTTTACAAGTATCTCGGCCTTCACATATTAAATAACCTTTCTTGGCACTCGCATATTGACTATGTTACTAAAAACGCTAACCGCATGCTTGGTTACTTGCGCCGTAATTTTAGCTCTGCCCCTTCTTCCCTGAAGCTAACTCTTTACAAAACTTTAGTTCGCTCCAAATTGGAGTATGCTTCAGCCATTTGGGATCCGACTCATTCTTCCTTAGTTTCTACACTTGAAAGTATTCAAAACCGCGGTGCACGCTTTATCTTATCTAATTATTCTCGCTATGCAAGTATCTCCTCAATGAGACGAACTCTTAACTTACCTGATCTTTCTTCACGCCGCAAATATTCCCGTCTCTGCCTTTTTCACAATGTTTTTCACTTGAACCCCCTTTTAAAAGAAACCCTCCTTGCCCCTCCGTCTTATATTTCGGCCCGCACTGACCACAGCTTTAAAACCGGGGTGCCATTGTGCCGTACAAACCGGTACAATGACTCATTCATCCCTAGAACAAGCACGGACTGGAATCGCCTTCCCGCATCAATCGCACTCATCACCGACTCTACCAACTTCAAGACCGCTGTTCAGAATGCCTTTTGTTAATATTTTTGTTAATATTTTTGTTTGTATTTTCAATGCATTACTTCTTCTTTTGACTCCACTCCTTTCTGTAACGCCTCCGGGCCTTGAAAGTACGTCAAATAAATAAATAAATAAATAAATAAATAAATAAATAAATAAATAAATAAATAAATAAATAAACTCTTTGTTGTTCTTTCTCTCCGGTTCTTGAGCCGGGGAGATCCGAAGCACCACGTCCCCTCATATAGCGCTAGCAACACGGATGTGGTCAGGGCACCATGTTCCGCGTTCCTTCCAAAAGGGCCGCTTCTGATGCAACGCAACTGTGCTAGTTTCGCGTGTCATTTATCTGAACTCTTGCTTTTTAATCAATTCGCATTCTCCGGGTACATCCATCGCTTTCTGGGGGCTATGTACATATTTATCTGTTTGTGTCTATGTATGTTTGTTTGTATCTATAGCCGTTTTGTCGCCTACCTGGGTCATTGGGTAGCCCGTGATCGAAAGGGTAACGCATCGGGCTGTTGTTCTGATGTAGCAAAGTTCCCAACGAACCGTTGGACTAACTTGGGTTACTGAATATGTCGCAATAAGCAGATACGTGCCACTCTTCAACGTACCTTTTTCACGCCGACATGGGTCATTGTAAGATGCGTGACTGGGTAGGGCACTGCTGTAAGAAGAAACTCTTTGACGCCGACTTAGAACAGTGGGTATGTTTCAGTAAGAGTGTGTCACTCTTCAATGAACGTCTTTAACGCCAAGTTGGGCAACTAGGTATGTGCCACTCGGAATGTGCCGCTCTACAATGACAAAAAAGATCCCTTAAATTTATTTGATGCTGAGTGGAATTCAACCAGAGTCACACGGGGTCCTCAAGGACAGCAAACGACGCATTAGCAGGCTTCGGCACAAATACACAGAGTATGTGCCGCTTTTGAAAGAACGCCTTTCACCCTAGCACTTTAGCGAGCTGCGTCATGAATGCACTGGGGCGCAAGAATCCCAACTTGAGTCCCTGAGCATGTGCCCCTGAGTGTGCGGCAAGCGAGGGGAACTATTCTCAGCATTTGCAGCCACTGGTGAGCCACGCTTCTCGTCTCGGCTGTTGGCAATGCCACTCGATCGCACAGCGTGTCGACAAAGAACCTCAAGAAAGGAGCCCGGTTGCCGCATGACGCTTTTCAAAGCGTCCGCAGGCACCGGCACGCATGAATTTCGGACGTCTCGCTCAGGCTTGACGGTGGCGGCGCTAGATGGCGCCGTCTGTTCTTAGGGAAGTGCGGAAAAGGAGTCCCGCTACAGTACACGCCTTTTACATAACTAATTATGATGGTGGCAATATACTGTGTTGCTGTATTGATTTAATGCTAACGCATTACCGTCGACAGATATTGTGAGAAGTTTTCTGGAGCATTTTAGAGCGCAGCTCTTAGGCGCCCGTTCCTGCTGCCAGCGTCGGCGTTCCCGGCGTAACCGAGCGAACGAGCACAGCAAAAGATGAAAGCGAACGAGGCGCACAGTGGTGAATGAAAAAAGCGGCGAGAGAGAAGAGGCGCGAGGCTGAAAGCGGAGAGGAAGGTGGGGCGGAACCATGAGGCGGAAAGCAGAGGAGGGTATGGCGAAAGCGTGAGAAGGAAAGCGCAGTGCAGCGAAGGTGGCAACGAGACGGCGCCAGAGTAGCGCACTTCGTGTGGGAGCTTTGTCGGTGGCCGCTTCTGTGAATCGCGCCCACGCGTCACCCGCGCGCTGTCCCCACGCGCTGGCTATCGCGTTCTTCAGATTAGCGAGGCAGTGGCGCCACACTTCGCTCCGTTTGCAGCCTGCCGCACGAGACCGATTGTGCCCGCCGGCCAATAATCGGGAAATGAAAATCCGTATAGAGCTTAGCTGCTCGAGTTTCGCATGAGGAAGTATCGTAATCTTCGGTGATTTATTTTGACGCAACGTGCCAGTATCAATTATTGCTCTGCAAGAAGCTGGTTTCCGAAGTGCCGACCTACCGATGGTTATGTCGCCCATGAAACTGAAGCATTCAGACATTTTCTAGTGGAAGCGCCACGCAGTACATGAGGCATGAAATCCTGCACTTCGTCCTACCTGTCCAAGGCCTTTACAGTAGTGCTTTGGAGGTCACTGCTGCACAGGTGTGGTTGGAGAACCGAAGTCTCAGCGTGGCGTCTGTATACGTGAGCTCTCCCCATAAGGCGCCAATAAGAGAGTTCCTGAAACACCTCTGCAACCGATGTCATGCTCATAGGATCACATGTGGAGGTTTCAACGCGCACCCACACTCTGTAGGGTGATAAGGTGACTGATGCGCGTAGAATGCAAATTGCCAATGCTTTGCGCGCTGAGAGAGAGGGAGAGAGAGCGAAGAAAGGAAAAAGGCAGGAAGGTTAACCAGAGGGAACGATCCGGTTTGCTACCCTACGCTTGGGAGAGGGGGAGGGGACTCTGTGTGGCGAATGACCTGCAGCCAACATTTTTCTGACCACCAGCCTCTTAGAATGTCTTAGACTTGTCACTGCACTGGAAGAACGTCCTTAAATCATCGACGAGCAGCAAAGATAGAATAGGCAGTTACCATTTTTCTATTTTCGGGAGCATTTCAGGTTTCCCAAACACCGTTCTGTGACGCGATGGAGTACGTACAAGGACAATTTAGGCGAATCTTCCGGAGACCTGTTTGCGCACATGCTTCACAGCAAGAGAGTAACTACAGCGGCGCTGAAATTACGAGATCACTTCCCGGCCCCAGACTGAGAGCAAAAAAAAAAAAACATAGGCTTGCTGCCCACAGAATGAGGACCAAGGGTGACCCAGGAATGAAAAAGATACACAACAGAATTAATGCAGTTATTCGCCGGTACACAAACGAAGTTGAGAACAATGGGCGACTTTTTCCTCAGCTGGTCGGTCTTTACACCAATTCCAAGTATACGGTGGGTGGTCAATAGCCTTGCTGGAAAGTTCCGTACACACGTCCTTTAAAACCCTCCCATTGAAACTAGGGAAGACGCTGACTTGTATAGCGAATGTTTTTGTTCGGATACACTTCTCTGGCACGTCAGATGGCACAAACCCACTTACGCAGCTATCGAAGTGTTGGATGGATGCTCTTTTTACCATGAGAGAGCTGGAGCTAGCTTCGAGCAGCCTCCGATGTCGCTGTGCGTTGGGACCAGACCTAATCAGTAAAAGATGCTCACTAACGTAGTGGTGGAGCGAAGACGTGAGCTGCTTGAATTCTTTAAATCAAGTGTAGATCACAAGTGACATCACACTTATGGAGAATTACATGGGTGGTGCCACTACTGAAACCAAGAAGAGATCCCGCAGCCCTGGACTCATACAGATTGGTGTCACTGAGCTCCTGTGAAGCGAAGGTAATGGGTGGGATGGCATGTACAAGACTCACCTGGTATGTCGAACAGGGCCAGAAATTCCTATTGTGAATGACTGGGTTTCGGCAGCGTCTAAGTTCTCAGGATAATATGTTCGACCTGCTTAGCCATATGGAACACTGTACTGCGGAAGGTTTCCTAACGCTTGCTCGTTTTACGGATGTTTCGAATGCATACGACTATGCGTCTCAAAGAGCCATCATCAGCCAGCCTTAAGCGCTAAACATCAACTATCACCTTTTGCGCTTCTTTCGCATATATCTAAATGGTTGCCGCATAATATTTCGTCTTGGGAACGTGTTGAGTGACGTAGTACGTTTTTTTCGCCGCGTGGCACAAGGAAGTATTCTATCTCTCGTAATCTCTAGCATCGCCATGGCTGTCTCCCACGCGCATTAGGCCTTCGAACTCAAGTGAAGATGTCTATCTATGCGTATGACACCTGAATATGGGTCTCTGGCTACCAGCACCATCGTCTCGCATGAATACCCCAGGGAGCTGTAACCACCATCCAGGCCCACTTGTCAACGCTGGGTCTATCGCTATCAGCGGTAAATCGTCATTTGTCTTATTTTCCGAAATGGAGCGAAAAGCGGCGCACTTGAAATTTAGATTAGGTGGCAACTTTATTGGACAAGTCACCAGTGTTGGCTTTCTAGGCATTACTCTG
Organism: Dermacentor variabilis; assembly: GCF_050947875.1. Taxonomy (NCBI): domain Eukaryota; kingdom Metazoa; phylum Arthropoda; class Arachnida; order Ixodida; family Ixodidae; genus Dermacentor; species Dermacentor variabilis. Next base: position 203,963,395 of record NC_134568.1, read on the forward strand.
GACCTCAGGCTACAATGTCGTCGCGCTGTTGACAACATTTCGAAGTCATCACCACAGAAAATTCATGTGCTTCATCGCGTCGCTGGCATACGCAGGGGTTACTACCCGACCCCCATTTATTCTTCCGTTACAATCAGCGTTGGTTACCAGTAGAGTACTATACCAATTTCCTATAATATCGTCATCAGTCTGCCGATACAAAGGCCCAGAAGCAATACGCAGGAAAGGCCTTCGACTATGTCTATGACCTCCTCAGTCAGCTTCGAACAAAAAAGGTGTACGAAGCTGAGTCATACCTACTACAGATTCAGGCTTCTTAGGCTCTCTTGACTCAATTGCTACGACTAAATGAGCCTTCGTCCGGCAAAGTCCTTGCCAAATGTATAGGTACCTGGACACATTCACATTTACACGAAGCGGTGAACAGTTCTCGCACCTTAGGACAGCGCTGCTCCCGACAGAGGCAAAGGATGGACCTGCCCTGGGCATTTAACGACATTACTGGCAGCCTAAGCGTACTGTTACTACATTAAAAGAGCATTGTTTAATATGCAGAAGCAAAGCTCCTCGTTATGGAGCGCTTGATGACTCGATGACTAATTACCAGAATCACCTCCAAGTGTACCAGATGGTTCTATCAAAGTGGGCGCAGACCGCTGTGTTTTGTATACCCTCTTTAAAGCTACATGGTGTGGATGGCTGGACAATGTGGTTTCATCAATAATTGTCGAGGGTGTTGCAATAGCTGCTGCCTTACACATGCTCACACGCACACACGCTCGCTAAAGGCTCTGCCTGCACAGGATCTCGTGCTCCTTACGGACTCGAAGACTGCATTCCAACAACCCTGTCGGGATTTACCATTAGGCAATTCCCACGCAAGTCAGTGTCATTCGTGAAAGATCTCAACGCGAAGGGCATCAATCTTTAGATTCCAGTAGGTGCACTCTCATATTCGCGTTGCTGGAAATGAAGCTGACGCCGTTGCGCACGCAGCACTCTCACGTCACCCTAAAGCAAAAGTTGCAAAAAGCATTCAAGTCACGAAATCGGACATCCGTGCTCACTTTGCATCGCATTCGATTCCGCTGCATGTTCCCTGCGTAACCGAGCGGTTTCGTCGAGAAGGAGCCTTGCTTCTGCGCCAAATAAGGACATGACCTGCATGAACCCCTGCATAGCTATTCAAGACGGGAGGTCTGATTCTCTGCTGTGTACTTCGTGCAATGAGACAGCAGACATCGAACACTTTCTGTGGATGTCCCCAAGCTACCGTGGTGAAACGGACGCTGCGCTTGACAACTTAAAGAAAGAAAGGCCTCCTACATACGTGTCTTCAACACCTTGTGTTTCCCGAAGGATCTGCTGCAGCTTACAAGAAAGCTTCACGTCCTCTTCTCACATTTTTATGAGACACTTAACTATTCGATAGATGGTGAATACCCTAGTGAAAGTAAAAGAGTCTTTCAGGTGGAGTGATTGCCGGCCTCGATCGCCAGGCTAAACCCGCCTGTAGCTACAACACACCACCACCATCAACACATTTCTCCGTCCAACTTGTCTTTTAGGTTGGTCAAAGTGCTTCAGAGCATGTATGTGGGAACATGTGCCACCTGCATGCCATAGGTGCACAGAACCAGAGCAAGCGAGTCCAGAAGTGCGGAACACGAATGATCTAACGGGGGCGTCCTAGCGTCCACACAAACCTAGCATGTGTGACCAAACATGAATTACCTAGCGCATGCATGCACGGACGCACGCACGCACGCGCGCACGCACCCGCACACTCCCTTACTCACGCACACACGCTCACTCACTCACTCACTCACTCACTCACTCACTCACTCACTCACTCACTCACTCACTCACTCACTCACTCACTCACTCACTCACTCACTCACTCACTCACTCACTCACTCACTCACTCACTCACTCACTCGGTATCGCTCAGTTTAATAAGAAGTTAGTCTAATTTCATTATTTTTGTGATGTTTTACTCTGCACAGTTTTTTTTTGGTACAAACCTCCCTCAATTTTTTTTTCAGCTTTATCATGCAAATCTTTCTTTTTATGGTCATTATTTACTAAATAAACGTAATTGACCTAATCATTTTGAATGGAAAACTGGGCGCTTTTGTTTAGAATATTCAGAGATGAAAGGCGCACAGACGGCGATACACATAAGAGAGATAACCACACAAGGCGCCTATTTCTCTTATGTGTATCGTCGTCTACGCGCCTTTCACCTCTTAAAATGACCTAATAACTCTCGTTGTGTGGCGTGAAATCTTAAAATATAACATGACAAGAGCTCTACTTTCGAGCCTTCTGTTGCAGTTCTCAAATAATGTTCTGGATTCCCAGGTTCTTCATGCATATAGTGTAGGGAAAAGCTTATTAACCATGTCACCAAATAAATCGTCCAGTGGCACCGCATGTTTCTCATATGGGAAAAATATAGTGCGCGAAAAAAATATATTAGCAAGTCTTTCCACCATCATTCCAAGGGTTCTACAATTTACACCGAACGGCTGTCGGAGCATCCTGACAAATAATCAAATATGCAATAAGGTTTGTAAACAGGGATAAGATGCCCCAGAAAGGCTCCTTATCCCTGTTTACAAACTTTATACCACAGTATGCTATTCCATCTGTCAGCCCCTCTCTTGATTTTGGACATCAAATATGTAATTCGTTAGCGTCAGAAAGAACTGGGTATTCACGAATGCATAGTGTAATTTCGTCTTAGATGGCTGAGACATGCGGATGTTGGAGGAAACTGCCAGATAAGATGTTAAGCCACGTAGTTACGACACTTGCGAAGTAGTCATATTAAGTAGCTATTACTAGCTGTAACTTCTTCATGATGTTGGATAGTCGAACAATTTCGCTAGTTGACTCATTGCAAGACGTATAATAATGTTGATTGGGGGAGTTAATGCTTTCTAATCAAATTAGTTCAGCGAAAAAGGGATTCCAGTGCTTGTATGTGATACAGGGTATTGAAAGGCATAGTAACCATTGTTTGCAGCATCTACTACTTCCAATGGCCTACAACTGTTCTCTCCGACACTATTCCCTAACCTCCACCTCTATTGGTTTTCTTTGATGGGCAAGTCGGGATCTTAAGCTTCTGATCGAAATGTGGTGGTCAGGACGTGTGATGAGCATTACCAGAGTTTGAGAATGCTTTTGGAAACTCAGGTCTCTCAGCCTCTTACACCGTGCTTCGCATCCTTCTGTGCTGTCTCGCCGAGTAAAACTGGCTTATATAGCATGCAACTGACCCATAATATAGTGTCAGCTTGCGCACCTCTGTTTCCGGTAATGAAACAACATATCACTGCACAGAACCTGTAGATCCATTGTCAGCTCACAGGTATCTCTAAAGCACACGACCTCTTAACAGAATAGCGTATGCTATTTGGGCTAATGTTCCTTGGACGATTAGGCATGTTCCAATGTTACACAAGGCGTACAGAATCCCTAAGTGCATTTGCATATGTATAGTACTTCTCCATGAATTAACCTCTTGTCACACTTATTCCCTCGGAAAGCATCGTACATCGCTCGTGAGATCGCTGCGTGACACCGCTTCACTAAAACTTCGCGTCATAGATTCCAGCGTATGCCTTGGATCTGCATTGTTTTTTTCTTCATGCCATCGAACACGTTATAAATGCGATATCTGTTCACGATTATGAGCTGGTAGTAGTGTGCCTTGAAAGGTAAAGAGCGATAAGGCAATATAGTTACTTGACTGACTGTCTAGAACGTTTATTAATAGAAAAGTCGTAGTCCTTTAGGGCAAACAGTTTGTCGATCATCTGATTTTGGGACATTTCTAGTGTACAGAAAAAGAAAAACTAAACCTGACGTATCGGCATGTCTCCCGACGAGCAGGTCTTCTCTTCGCCAACCAAGTTTTTGTTTCTTCTTTTCTTTTTCTTTTCGGTTCTTTAGAACAACCTTTCCCAAGTCACGCGAAGCAACAAAGAGAGTTCGCACATTCTCTCTGCCACTTCTCTGAGACAGCCCTATACAGCCCTTCAGCTCCAAATATTGCGCAAATTAGAGTCTTCTTGCCCCGTGTCTGATCCTTAATGGAGATCGGAAGTGGAAACAGAAAAAAGGAATCTTACAGAGGGAATTACGAAATGAAAAAAAAAACAGCTGACCTTGTATGAAAACTACTAAAACGCGGTGCAATAATTATTTGTCTTGGACTCCGTCCGGGGCGCGTCAGCAGAAACCGACACACGACAGTTCGCCGCCGGGAGAGGAATCCGAGCAGCGCCGAGTCGGCGAGGAGTGTCCACATACCGCTGTCGTCGGCTTCCGTCGTCAACCGGAAGCGACGCCAGGGAGCCCAACTCTGTCGGTGCCCTCCGTTTCTTGATTGCCGGTGCTTCGCACTTCACAGAAAGCAGCAACGCTTTTTCTCCCACAAGTGTAAACTCTGCACAGAGTGTCTCGCACAAAAATTGCCTCTTGCACTTCGTTTTCCGTTGCCGTCTCTCTCCCTTTCTCCCTCTCGCGCGTACTCCGCCCAATATTGCTCTAACATCACCTATTTTTTTTTTCTCCATAGCTGCAAGCTCCGCCTCGCAACAGAGCCTCGTAGTCTACCACTTTCCGATTTCCTGCGGCTGTGTGCGCTGTTCCCCTTCTCTACCATTGCCGGATTTCTGAAAGAAAGCAGCTTGAAAATGCGATGAGCGGGAGGAAATAAGAGGCCGTATGGCTACTTATTGGAACCACTGGAACTCATCCAATAAGACTACCGATGGGCACGTACACGTCTTACTTCATACACTGAGTTCTCCTTCATGTAGTTCTCCACGTTCTAGATTTTTAGAGCGAAAGCTGTATATTGCTAACCTTCCGTAGTTTTTTCGGCGTCCGGCAACAGAAACGGACTTAGCGATTTCTAATGAACCCATACGCGTGCAGTGCGGCGGCGCGGACGTCAAAATGCGGAACAGATTAGAAAGCTCGCCGTGAACAATAGCGTGACGTCAATGTTATCGCAGTATATAAGCAGGAGATGTGTCGGCGCTAAAAACAGCTGTGTTATCCCCCCCCCCCCCCATGGATAACACAGCTGTTATCCATGGGGGGCTCCTCGTACGCAACATGCGTACGAGGAGCGCTGGAGGGAACAGTAACGAGAATGTAAGCGGCGCCGGCGCGAAACGTCCACCGACGAAGAACGTTCCCGCGATGCTAAACGAAAGCGACCATCGCGAACCCGGGCACTTCCGAACGAGCAACCACGCCAGACTCACAGCGCAAAAAATGACAACCATTCCACTAAGATGGAATGACAGTGAAGGCACTTTGCTTTTCGTTTGAGAGTTTTGACTGTCGTGAGCTTTCGCTGCCATTCCATAGTCACAGAGTGGAATGGTTGTAATATTAATTTTTTAATGCGATAGAATTTGCTGGATTCAGAATCTTGGGTTTCTGTCACCAGTATTCGCCAGGGAACCTCGTTTCAGTTATTTCTCTAAATACTAGCTCGCAAGTTTGTGCAGCATCGGGATTGGAAACGTGACAAGACAGAAACGTGAGCAAGCTAGTGTTTATCTATGAGGGACGCTACTGTTATCGCCGACGGAATAACTAAAGAAAGATGGTACAGATGAAGGCAGTGTGAACGTGGATAATTTTGGGTACTTGGCACTTATAATTGCTCGTTGATAGAACGCACGTACTTAAGTAGTGTTAGTGCACTGGCTGCGCTACCACTTCAAGGCTGAAAAAGAAAGCTCGGAGGAGACTCCTGCGGTAATTTAGAAAATATTTCGGTAAATAGAAGATAGCGGGCGCTTCCCTGATCTGCAATAAAGTGCCATAACAGATGCAGTAAGCGACGAACAGCGGTTGATTAAGACGCAGCTAGTTAGTAGCTAGTCATTCGAAGAAATTTCAAAACGACTGGTATGGTAGCTCTGCTGAGTTTCCTTGGTTTTGATTTCTAAGTAAGGAGAGGAAGTAAAGCATAATATACTTCTTGTAATATTTGTTCACGTCAAAGTGAACATTTACTCGCGATAAACGGGCAAATTTAAACCCTTTTATCTTGAAAGATAAATATATCCATGAACAGATTGCTGGGGAGGCCATAAGTCTAAACTGGACATAATAATGACGATAGCTCCAGGCGGCAACGCTAGGTTCTGCGGAATACGATAAGACTTCGGAGAGGCAAATGCATAGGTGTATCTACCGGAGGGGGGCAAGAGGGGCACTTGCCAACCCCCCTCCTCCACTGTCAAAAGTGGGGCGTGCAAAGTAATTCACCTCCCCCCCCCCCACACACACACTTTTGAAAGCGGGCAATTTTGGCTGCACGCTGGAAAGTCCAACAAAACTACAACTGAAGCTAAATTTTCTTTCTTAATAGAGTGACCACATAAGTTACGGTTTTCGTTACTACGCATACTTGCTTGGACAGCGAGTATTGTCTTTTGTGCCTTCTCGGGACACTCTGTAGCGGACGACGTGCGGGATTCACCATTCATGCGCGCGTTGCGGAGAACGCTTGGCGCTGGGAAGTTCCCGCCATAAGAAACTGTCAGTTTCCGCAACTTGCATCGTGCCCAATTTTCTTTTTTTTGAGATCGCTATATCCATATTCGAAAACACACTCAGTTTGCTGCATTTAACCTGCGGGCGAAGGAGAGGTCCGGATAAAGTATTATAATCAGCCGCGCCCAACGACTGGTGTGCCGTATGGCATGAAATCGTTTGATAATAAAAAAAAATGCTGGAACTATTTATTCTTTGCCCAGCGATAGCCTACATAGCGTTGCGATCTCAGTATCTTATTACCATCAAGCATATAATCAAACCTCTTACAGGTATAACTGTCGAATTTCATTGTGTAATCAGGACTTATTTATTTATTTATTCAAAAGAACCTTACAGGCCCTATGGCAGGGCATGAAGTAAAGGGGGCATTTTAAACAGTAAAGATATAAAAAGTACAAATTTCGAACAGGAACAGTGCAATAAAAAGATTGCCGTGTTATACAATATTGAAGTCACAGGGAATACAAAGCAATATCTGAAGGCACAAGAATACTTGTTACCATTAACAGAGCAAAAGGAATAGTGTTTATGAAAATAATATACAATATTGCGAGAATGCGCGATCAAATACACTAGGCTGGGCATTCGTGAACGGTATTAAATGGGCAAAGCGTGAGTAAATGACAGCGGAACGTGTCGGGGTTAGACATGGAGGCTTTCTTATCAGGGAGGTCGTTCCAGAGACGAATGGCACAAGGTAGTGCAGATGAATTGAATGCATTTGTTTTACCGTATATGCGCATGAAACAGGATTGATTATGTAATCTGCGTGAATAAGAGTGGGGTATTTGCAGTTGATATTATCATAGATGTGCTCGTGAAAATGATCTTGTTTGAACGTGCAGGGCCATTTCAATACCAATAGAATGCTGACTTGAATTTTAAAGTGTAAGCTTTCTTTGGCGAGCTAACCAGCCCTGTCCCGCAAAAAGTCTAATGCCTTGTATCTGCAGGAAAATGCGTAGTTTGCAAAGTTAAGACATTTAATCGGCACGATATTGCAACTGAAAATGATTGGTAGTTTTTAAGCGATAACGAACAATCTAAAGCAAAAAAAGAACATAGGACCCAGAGATACATAGGGCCTCTTTCAAAATGCATGGGGAAGCTTATAGTAGCGGTGGACCAAATGAAATTTGGGGGCGGGTCAACTTAAAATTTGGGGATGGGCCAACTTAGAATTTGGAGGTGGGCCAACTTGAAATTCGCAAATTGGCCAACTTGAAATTTGTGGGTGGGCCAACTTGAAATGTGGGTAGGGCATACTTAAATTAGGGGGTGGGCCAACTTGAAATTTCGGAGTGCATGAACTTGAAATGTGCCGGAATGTATTTCCATGCGGCTGAAAGCATGCTCCCGCATGACGCGCCGATTCATTGTGCCTAACGCATGTATGGAACCACGTGTCGCTGACGTCACGCTGGTTCTACTTAAACTGCTGTGGAAATAAAGATCGGGGTATTTTGCCTGCCGGCGGGTTGGACTACAGATGCCTGCGGCCTTTCGCCGATCACGCACTGATAGTGCTGATAGCAGCGGGCGCCACCACGACATGGTGTCAGAAGTGCGATGATGCACTCATTTTTAAGGTGATTGGAAAAAAAGGACCTCGACGTCGTCAGAAAATGAGGCGGCAATGGCCACTGTATTGCCGCCGAGCCTTCAGCAGCAGCCAACGCTGGATTTCGGCACTACCTCGGAGTGGCTGGCGTGGATGCTGCACTTCGACGACTATGGCTATGCGTCGGGCCTGAATGAGCGCTCGGAAGAAGCACCAGTACGCACTCTGCTTTACACCATGGGCAAGCAAACAAGGAACATATTCGCCGCCTTCAGTCTTCCTACAGAAGATTCGAAGAAATTTGAGCTGATCAAGAAGTTCGACGATTACTTCATCAAGGAGAGCAACGTTGTTTACGAGAGCGCTTGCTTTCACAAGCGGCACCAGATGCCTGGCGAGTCAATTGACTCGTTTGACTGCTCTATACGTTTTGGCGGACAAATGCGACTTCGGAGAATTCAAGCAGCGCCTCATTAGGGACCGGCTCGTTGTGGGTCTGCGGGATGAAACACTTTCCGAGTCACTCCAAATGGATCCCAAGCTGTCTCTCGCAACAACCCTGGCGAGGGCCTACCTAAAGGAGACCGTACAGCAGCAGCAAGAAGAGCTTCGAAACCCCAACGAAGTTCGCGACCACACACCATGCCTGCCATATGAGGACGTCAACGGTGACGCAGTGGGCCACCGCGGGAAACCGCAACGCAGCGAGGAAACCCGGCCGACATCAGCTCGTTACGAGGGACCGTGCATCTTCTACGGAGGCGATCGCACCCAAGGACATCCTGCCCAGAGAGGAAACAGAGGTGCTTCAACTGCGGCTTAAAGGGACACTTTGGCAAGGCGTGCCTCAAAGGGACTGCTCCAGGCTACCAGCGAAAGGTACGAGTGTTGTCTGCACAAAAGGACAGTGGGGAAGCTTTTTTTGGGGACGGTCGAGGTGCCTGTCGCCAAGGCGCGTTACATTCAGGTATTGCTTAACTCCGTGCCTGTTTTCGCAAAGGTCGATTCAGGGGCAGAAGTGCCCGTAATTCCAGCGTCGTTTTCTGAACTTCCCACGAGTTTAGGAAAGGTCGATGAGGTCTCGACAGGCGCTAGCGGTGACCGCCTAAATGTTCTGGGCAAGCTTCAGGCGGATATATTTTGGAGGGGACAAACTTCTCGCCAAACGTGTTTTGTGGTCAGTCCTTTGCGCCATGTACTGCTCGGTTTGCCAGCTCTCGAAGCATTGGGAGTCAAGTTCGTTGGCTCTGTGGCTCACAAGGAACCCAACTACGAAGTTTTGTGCCCTCATGTTTTTAACAACTTAGGCACTATTCCTGGGGAGCATACCATAAGGCTTAAACCAGACGCTGCTCCATTTGCAATAAGCGCACCACGCACGATTCTTATACCGCTTCAGATACCTGTAAAACGAGAACTCGATAAGTTGAAACAAATGGGCGTCATTCGTAAAATTTAAGAGCCAACAGAGTGGTGTGCCGGCATTGTGCCTGTACAAAAGCACTCGGGAGGCGTAAGCATCTGTGTAGACGTTGCACAATTGAACAAGTTTGTCTTAAGAGAAAGATACACATTGCCTACTGTCGACCAACCACTGGGCTCACTTTCCGGCGCAAAATGGCTTTCCAAATTGGACACAAATTCTGGCTTCTATCAGGTGACTAAGCAAGGCCTCAGAAGAACTGACCACGTTCATTGCGCCGTTTGGATGGTATTGTTTCACTAGGTTGCCGTTTGGGATTACATCAGCTCCAGAGTACCTTCAAAGAAGGATGTCTGAAATCCTGACAGGCCTTACTGGCGTCGTTAACTTGATGGACGTTATTCTCGTATATAGCGACAACAAAGCGCAACATGACTCTAGGCTGTTGAACGTCTTCGCTAACTGTCCCAGTATAACGTTATCCTAAACAAAGCAAAGTGTGTATTCGGTCTACGAAGCATAAGCTTTCTGGCCACTTACTAAGAGAGGAAGGCAGAAAACCGGATCCGGCCAAACTAAGAGCCATTAAAGAGCTGAAGCCGTCCTCTGATATATCGCAATTAGGCAGTCTTCTGGCCATGGCCAACCACCTAGGCTGTTTTTGCCGAACTTGGCGCAAACCACTGCCCCGCTACGGGCGCTTTTACAGAAAGAGATCGGCTGAGCTTGGTGTTTTGCTCAGAACAAGGCTTTTTAAAGCTTGAAATCTCTTATCTGCTCAGCAAAGTGCACGGCTATGTACGACCCACGCCTTCCCACGATTCTTTCGGCGGACGCTTTGTCTTAGGGTCTCGGCGCCATCCTTTTCCAGAAGCAACGTAATTGCGAGCGCCGGCCTATAGCGTTTGCTTCAAAGTCACTGACCAAAACCGAGCATCGCTATGCGCAAGTGCAAAAGGCGGTACTGGCTTTTACATGGGCTGCCAAAAGACTCGATGAATACATAAGAGGTATTGAGGTGATGCTTGAAACAGACGACAAACCTCTTGTTTCGTTGCTTGGTAAAATGCCTATTGCTGTGTTGCCGCCAAGGGTTCAGCGCTTCAGAATGCGGCTGATGCGGTATCACGTTCATATTGTGTACGTTCCCTGTAAAAGCTTTATAATGGATGCCGCTCTTTCACGAGCACAGAAGAAAGCAGATAAATTCGCCGGTGAACTGACCCTCTCGGAAGTGTCGTCTTTCATCAAAAGATGTGTTCAAGGGCTTCAAATGGGCGACAATTTTGTTAACAGAATACGCGATGCGCAAAAGACGGACGTCGTTCGTCAAGCCTTGCTTAAGTTGTGTCGCCAAGGCTGGCAGGAAAAAACAAAGCTTCCTTGCTACTTAGTTCCGTACTGGCAGGAACGAGCACTTATTGTCGAATTCAATGGCATGCTGCTAAAGGGGACCAGATTAGTGGTGCATCAGTGCCTCAGAAATACTAAAAAGGCTACATGATGGGCATCAGGGCATCTTAAGGACTAGAGCTTTCGCAAAAGAATTAGTTTGGTGGCCAGGCCTCAGCGAACAACTTGCGCGGAAAGTGAAAGAATGTGTTACTTGAGCACGCTTTGTCACCCAGAACTCGGAGCCATTGATTTCAACCCCAATGCCAAGTTTCACGTGGGAATGAGTTCGGGTCGACTTGTGCTTTATTAACAATTGTCATTATCTTGTCGTGGTTGACTACCAGTCAAGGTATCCGGAAGTAGCCCTCCTTTCCTCAACAAAAACTGGTACGGTGATAAAGAGTAAAAAGCATTTTTGCACGCCATGGCATTCAGGAGACAACAGTGAAAGATAATGGGCCACCATTTTCTTGTACAGAGTTTGATAGGTTTGCGCATGGTTATGGCTTTGGTCACGTCACTGATACCCTCAGGCTAATGGGGAAGTAGAACGTATGGTGCAAACAATTAAGCGCCTGATCCTTAAATCCAAGGACCCGTACTTGGCTCTTCTTGCCTACAGGGCGACCCCGGGCATTCTTGGCTCTAGTCCGGCTGAAATCCGCATGGGCCGGCGTCTTAGGACAACAGTTCCAATGGCGCCATAGCTGCGTGGTCCAGTGCAGCCACTGCTGCCTTAACTTGGGGCCAAAGAAAGTGCCAACAAGAAGTTACAGGCACGGTACTACAACAGGTGCCACAGAACCCGGGAATTGAATAAACAAAGAGCAGGCGATTCCGTTTCGGTAACGGACATGAAGATCAGAGCAACTGTGCTAGCGAGAGCCGCTACACCGCGGTCATCCATATACGCACCCAGGAAGGGGGTACGCTGCGGCGTAACGGACGACTGCTGAACCGCTTGCCAAAACAGGGGGCAGCAGAAGGCAGCTGCGAGTTTCCAAATGAAAGTGATTCACCCGAATTGGTTTCTACGAACAGGGAGTCACCAGCTACCTTAACAGCTTCGTTCGCAGCAATAGTAATTCGAAATTATACAGATATCAGGGGCGTAGCCTGGGGGGGGGGGGGCTGATGGAGCTTCAGCTCCCCTTCCCCCCCGAAATTTTTTCGTGCAGTCCATGCACCGCCAACTAAAGCAACCCCGGGCGCCAGAAATACTTCTGGATTTTGTCTAGAATGTCTTTTTCACGCTCGAAAAGACATTTCACCGCGAACATCGCAAACTCGGGCTGGATTTCGCGGCAACGCCCATGTACCGGGAGTCACATAACGCAAGCAGCCGCATGCGAGCACAAAGTTTCAAGGGCGTTTTGATGGCGAACGGGCTCGCCGCAGCATCTTGCGGAGGCCGCGGAATCTAGAGTATACGGAGCGCATGGATGTCAATTCCGAAACTTTATGGATATAAATCTCATAAACTTTTGATGTGAAAGGTGCATTGACATTTCCAAAGTTGGGCTTTAGATGTTCAGTTGGGTAACTTTGTGGGTTTAATGCTGTTATAAAAATTTGACGCCAAAGGTGCCTTGACTTTTCTAGTCTTACATCGGAACCTACAAAGAGACAGCCAAATCAACACACTATCAGACAAGTTGACAAAGCAAGCAGCGAGGTCCGATGAGATGTAGCTTTGCAGTGGTTCATTTGTGCCGTCATGTCACATAAAAATAGCAACATTTTTTTTCACCTATGCCAAAGCATCCATGTCAAGACGCCAAAGCCAGCCAAGGTAACTACGTTCTTATTCATTTGTTTCTACTTTTGATTTTTTTTTTGGCGAGGACACACTGAGCCTCTTAAATTTTTTTGTTCTCACTACCCTACCTGCGGGCTGCCAGAGCCAGCCAGAGCGCATACGCTTTTCTCGTGTTGCCCCAACCACAGCGCGGCGCACTTCGGTGGGCGTTCGGTTTGCTCTGGCCGAGTGAACTTTCACCTGACAGAGTTTTGGACGCTTTCAGGCTAGCAGACGAGAAAAACAAACAATGGTCGCTCACCGCCATCACTGTGGGGACTCGACGGATTGCATGGATGGATGGAAGGTAGGAGCGTCCCCTTTGAAACGGGGTGATGGCAGTTGCCACCATGCTCAGCTTCTTATTTTGCCTTTTATTTTTATTTACCTGTGCTGTGTGTTATTAAATTTCTCGATTTTCTTTAAATACGTCTTCCTACCCTTTTAAACTTATGTCACCTTTCTGCTTTTGAGCCACCAATCCTCCAATCGCCTTTTGCTAATTTCCACCGCATATTTATTTACATGACTATTGTTATCTCTGAACCCTAGGGCCTCAGGAAGCGTGACTGTGGCCGCATCGACATCGGGATTGATATCATCACATTTTAGTATGAGGTGATCTATTGTTTCTACAGATTTACTACACACAGTACATGTGTCTTCTTCTTCGTTAAATTTTTTTTTATAGCTCCGCGTTCTAAGACATCCTGACCTAGCTTCAAAGAGAAGGGCACTGCCTCTTGAATTATCATAAAACGCTTCCTTCCTGATCTGCTGTTTCCAGTCTCGATATAGTTCAACGCTATGCTTCTTTTCCATTGAATTTATCCAATTTTTACCTTCCGCGTTTTTAACCTGTCGTTTAATGCTGTCTTTCTTCGTCCTCGTGTATGGCACACTTACTGGTTAGTTTCCTAGTTCTTTACCGTCATTGTGAGTCAACGCTCTTTCTATATAGGTATTTAAATATCTTAGCTGCCCACCTGTTATCGTCCAATTTCCTCAGGCGTTTTTCGCATAAGATATTACTCTGAGCTTCCCGTGCTTCGAATGATGCCCAGCCCATATCCCCCTGTACTGCTTCATTTGTGGTTTTCCCGTGGGCACCTAGTGCTAATCTTCCCACAGCTCCCTGATTTACTTCTAGTCTCGACTGAACCTCTGCCCTTAAACACAGGACCGCATTCCCGAAAGTAAGCCCCGGCACCATTACTCCCTTCCAAATACCTCTCAGTGCCTCACACCTGTTGTACCCCCATAATGCCCTATGCTTCATTATCCCGGCACCTCTTTGCCCTTTTGCTATGACAGACTGTTCGTGCTTTTCCGTGTACATCTGCCCTTTGTTTATCCAGACCCCGAGATATTTGTATTCGGCCACTCGGAGTATTTCATGGCCTTGTATTGTAAGCTCCTGGTCATTTGTAGCGTTGAAAAACGTCCCACCGGACTTAGCTGCATGCTTTCCTTTGCACAGATGCTTTCCTTTGCACCGCGTTCGCTTGAGCGCCACCTCTCTGGAAAGTCTTGTCTCGCCGGTGTAGGACACCGAGCAGTATGCGTATGGTTCTCGGTGGAGCAAGCGTCTCACGTTTTCTTTGATATTCCTTCGGTAGCCACATTAGGTGCCCAAAGTAGGCATTCGATTGTGGCCAACATGCTTTCCTTTGCGTTTCTTCATTTCGGTGTCCTCGGACCACAAAAGAAAGAAAAAATTACATTGTTGCGGCGCAGTGAATTGTCGCATGGCGAAAGTTCAATTTTGTTACTTCTTCTTTTGCGGGAAGTAATGGGCCACGGGGCGCTTCAGTTGCCTTATACTCTTATTATATTATTGCGATAGCAATTACATACACACTCCAGTCTCATTGCTGCCGTTGCCGTCGCCCTCATGTTTCGTATAAAGTCTAAGGGCGGTAACATCGTGACCGAGCACCGCATGCTGTATGTGCAAGTGAAAGCATGGGGGTGGGAGGTTGAATGAGTGACCTGACGATGATGACGCAGTCTTGTGTGCGCAAAGGAGAAAAGCGGGGAGCAAGCTCGTATAGCGCGCACGATACACCGGGCGGAGTGGATGGAATGGCGGCGGGATGTAGGATTCTGTGAATCTGCGATTGCGCAACATGCTTATTTGCCTTGTTTGACGCATTATATATAGTGTATTTTTCTTGGATATGTAGATTTATTGGATACTTATACGTATATTTAAATATATTGTTGCTAGGTTTTGTGTATACGTGCAGTGAACTTTGTTTGCAGTGACACTATTTTGCCCTTTATCAAGCTGTATGTTCGCTTTTTTTTTTAAGTGAATATTAGGAGATGTTGGCACCTTTATGGTGGCACCGGCTACTCCTTGTCACTTGGCAAAGGAAACAAATTTGCGTAAAAAGCGAGAATAGCGACCCGAAATATGGCA
Source organism: Dermacentor variabilis (assembly GCF_050947875.1). NCBI lineage: Eukaryota > Metazoa > Arthropoda > Arachnida > Ixodida > Ixodidae > Dermacentor > Dermacentor variabilis. The sequence continues at coordinate 203,978,594 of NC_134568.1, forward strand.
CTCCGTACAACACTGGATGAATAAAAAATATACAGTCCAACAGTACATCAGTCGCAAAGTTCTGTGCATTAGTTCAGTCCACCTATGCATATATAAAGTAAGATATTTTGTACAGCCAAAACACACAACACATGTAACGCACTGCAAGTACAGAACAGAATTATACATATTGCGTAAAAGTTGCGATCACCACATAAACCAATTATGAACCACAGACAACGCATGTGTTACTCATTTAGCGTATTCGGATCATCTGATACCAAATATTTTTCCAAAATGCTGGTGTCCTCTAAAAACTTTTTCAGAGCAAGAAGCGCTCTTTTTTGAAGGCCTGCAGTTGGCCATGGGCCAAGTATCTTTCTTAGAGTGAATGGTCTTCTGTCTAACATCAACAAATTTGCTTGCAGTACCCTTCTTTGTGGGTCGTATTTCGTGCACTCGAGAAGATGATTCACATCTTCGTCTGGATGGCCACAAGAACACTGCGGACTAGGGACACGTTTTATCCTGTACAAGAAGTGCTTTGTAAATGTAGTACCAAGACGCAGGCGGTGTACCAATGTTTGTAATTTTCTATCGTCCCTTAGATTTTCCGGCATTGATAAGCTTATACATGGGTCTTTAAAGTATAACTCCGAGTTTTTAGTTTGCTGGTCCAACCAGGTAGTTTTGCTGAGGCGACAAGAAATCTGTCTCAGGAGCAGATGGACTTCACTACGCAATAGAGGAAGATTGGTTGTCTCCGCGTTATTGTGCGCTCGATTCGCAGCTGCGTCCGCTGCAGTATTAGCAGGAATACTGCAGTGCCCAGGTATCCACTGGAATGCAATTACGTGGTTCATTGCGCTTGCTTTTGTAAGTTGTTTGAGTGTCTCATACAATAGCGAAGTGTTCAAAGAATTTTTCTTATTGCTCTGTAGTAATGTGAGAGCGGCTTGCGAATAGCTAAATATAACCCGTTCTTGCGAATGTTTTTCTGATGTTATGAAACGCAAAGCACACAGGATTGCAAACAGTTCTGCCACGGTGGAAGATGTCTCTGGGGATAATTTAAATGTTTGCTCTAGTGCTAAATGTGGAATGACGAATGCTGAAGTCGAGGAATTTTTATGACATGGACCATCTGTATAAACGTGGATGTACTGGGCATATAAGGAGTAAATTTGGAAGAGTGCCAGTTGTTGTGCGGCTACTATGAACATGTCTCTCTTAGATATAATCCCTTCAACCGATAATTCTATTTGAGGACATGTTAACATCCAGGAAGGGTAACAAACATCCACTTTGAATATTTCAAATCTTGGTAATAATGCTTTATGTTCTCGAACAACATGGTGAATTTTGCTTGTTTCTTTCGGTAAGCGAAAGGTTTAATGGATGCTTCTCGTGTTGGGTTAAGATACGATAAATATGTCGGCATGTTTCAACCGTTCGTATGACTGGAAATGGTGGGTGACGAGCTTCAGCAATTACTAAAGAACTCGAGGTAGCCTGCGGAACCCCAAGACACACTCGCAGCCCTCTTGCCAGTAAAGGTTGAAGACGTTCCTCAGAAGTTTGCGATAAACCATGGAGAATAGGTGCCTAGTAAGCAATTTTTTTCTTTTATGAGTGCGTTATGAACCTGTAATAGTGAAGAGACTGATCCCCCCCCCCCCGTTGTGCCAGCGAGTCGCCGAAGTACGTTTATTACTGCATTGGTCTGCTTTTCAATTGCGCGGATGTGTGAAGCCCATATTAGCTGGCGGTCAACAATAACTCCAAGGAATTTATGCTGTTTCACAAACATCAAAGTTTGCCCATTAAGCGTAAGTTGGAAATTATTCAGCTGTCTTCTAATGAAAGGAAGTACGGCTGTCTTTGCGTATAAAAGACTCACGCCTCTTTCTTTTAAGAAGGTTTCGATATTATCAAGACCCTCTTGCAGCGTTGTTTGAATGTCTTGTGTATGAGATCCAGAGGCCCATATGCAGATGCCATCTGCGTACGGCGAATACTCTAGACCAGACGGGAGTTTTAGTGGCAAGGCTGCCATGACACAGTTGAATAAAAACGGACTGAGAGCGCTGCCCTGCGGAACGCCCTGCGTGATGCTGTGATAATTACTCTCTTCTTCGATTGTTTCCATAAATATTTTTGTCTTTTAAGAAATTTGATACCCATCGCAGTGCTCGACCGTGTAGGCCAAGCTCTAACATACCAGCAAGGATGTGTATGTGACTTAGTGTCGAATGCTCTTTGAATGTCTAAATATACTGCTACTGTCACATTTCCGCAACTACGTTCATGTTCGACGCATGTGGCAATGTCTAATACTGAATCCATTGTACACCGATTTTGTCGAAAACCGGTCATGTAATTGGAAAACACATTTGTGTGTTCACACCACCACTGCAGTCGACGGTCTATCATCTTGTCCATTAGTTTGGAAAAACAGCTTGTGAGACTGACGGGTCGGTAGGAGTCAAGACAAAGGGGTCTTTCCTGGTTTTAGAACTGGAATTACCCGAGCTAATTTCCATGAATCAGGAAGAGTCTCTCTTATCCAGATATCATTAAATATCTCCAAAAGAGCCATTCTTCCTATTGGACCTAGGTTCTTTAACATCATATACGTGACACCATCTGGGCCTGCGGTTGTCTTTGTACGGCATGACGAAAGAGCACATTTCAATTCATTTAGAGTAAACTCACAGTCAAGTTGAGGATGTTGAGACATAAAGCACGCACGAACTTTCTGTTCTGCTAGTGTTGTAGAACTTTTAAATTCCGCCATACAGCTCAGACTTGTCGCCTTGCGACTTCCACATTTTGGGGCAAATGAAAAAACAGCTTAAGGGAACCAGATTCGTGTTGGACGATGACATGAAAGAGTCAGTTGCAGACTTTTTGAAGCAGCAACCCAAGCAGTTTTATGAGGCGGGAATCACGCGAATCGTTAGTCAATGGGACAAATGTCTAAATCCTCATGGAGACTACTTTTAAATAAAGTACCCCGTTTTATATATATTCGCATTGGCTCTCTTTCATTTTACTCGCCCTTGTATATTTTGTAGAACTCCTGCTTTTTATATGTGCTCTCTGTTGCGTCTAGATTTCAGTGCAATTACTCACGATACACATGACCGGTGACAGCTGCTCCTGCATAATACGCTAGAACAATTGACAGCGTGATTGAGATTTTTCACTGGCGGTTGAATATGTACAAGAATGTAAACACAGTTCTTGAATGACAAAATTTCATTAACATATTTGTCCAACTTGTTCATTTCATGGCCATTACATTTTTCATATCAGCGGCATGCACTGCTATGCTGGTTTCGAAATGATATAGTTCTAAAGTTCATGTGATATTTTCTTTAGTTATTAAATAGACAAGAAACATGGAAGCACTGATATCGCTTATTTTGGGAACAATTTTTGGCACATACGAGTATATTCTTTTATGAAAAAATACATATTTCAACTGTTTTGACAGTGTGTAGCGTTCCAGAATTCGTTTGCAGCAATTTTGGCAATGACCATGCAATTATTATTTATGTATTTGATCCCTCGACAAACTATTGAAGATAAAGCTTTAGTTCGGGCCCAACTCCGAGGCGGCCTATTCAAATACATGTAAAACGCAGAAACGGTTTTCTGATATAACCCATGGATCGCTTTTAATGCAATTTGTTGCATTTGAGAGAGAAAGTTAAATTATAGTGTCTCTTGGAAGCGGAATTTCGATTTAGGGCCTGGATTTTGTTTTGAATATTTCAAAAAATTCGAAAGTTCAAAAAAAATATAAGCTCGACGTTTACAATCTAATAACTGCGCATCAAGAACAGATATCGCGGCTCTGTAAACGGCATCTATTATAACAGTCAAAGCGGACAAATTTGGCATATCAATTTGTATCTTACGTGAATTGGGCTACGTTGTGTACAAGGGTTCTGCAAAAGCCGCATTTTCATAATACTAAATCATTTTTTGAGATTCATGTGTAACATCAATTTTGTACGCTGTAGATGTACTATTATATGTAATTAACAGAATTGTGATATCATTTTTCATTGTTGAGTTACAGAGTTTCAAACTTGGTAGTTTAGCTTTCTGAAAATTTACGATTTTGCCCATTTTTAATAAAAAAAATAACCTAAATGAAAAATTTGAAGCCTACAGTCTCTAGAATTTAAGTTTTTCTTTTATATGCATAAAACCTGCTCAGATTTGGTGCACTGATTGCCGAAAAAAACGAATTCCCCTTCCACATGTATTTAGATAAGAGCACCCGAGCTAAAGCTTCCTCTTAAGGAGGAGGCCGTGCTGCAACGTCAGCCCCCCCCCCCCCCCCCACCCGAACAAGATTTCTGGTTACGCCACTGACAGATATATATTCCCCCCTCTCCATCCGAGAAATAGTTGGTATGCCACTGGGAAAATATTACCTTCATGCGGCGCATTAGACGAGGTAATAAGCATAGCCATATGCTAATCTAACACTGTATAGAATTAGCAATCGTTTTATACCATGAAAGGATTCATTATAAGCAAAACACGCCAAGGATGAGGGGCTTAATTCAGATTTTCATTCCGAAGTGCGATATTGCCATTAACTGGCCGCTTTCGCCAATATGTCCACTCAGTAGTCGCCTATTAATAAGACACATAATGCACATGAAAATGCAGGAACGTATTAAAAATATCGAACGCCACATCTGTGGCGTTATCAAACAAGAAAAAAACAAACAAAACACATTAACGAAGGAATGGTCGGCCGGCAAAAGGGGTGATGTGCAATCTCTCAGGAGATGAATTCAAAATCATTTAATAAACAAAATACAAAGAACGGTAACAAGGACAAATTATAACTCTTGTAAATGGTTGACAACCAAGAAGACAACAGAAAAAAAGTGAATGCGACAGTGACAAAACGAAAATGGTAGTCGATAAAGTGCGCGACAACCTAACGAATATAGCTGTCGAGGTATGCAATCTTCTTGTCAAATAAAACTGACGGCGTCATGATACAAGCGGCTGCTCTCACTTGAATGCTCATTGGATTGAAATCTCTTATTTCAATGTCGTGACATACTTTTGCCATGCATGTTGCACAGAAGAAAATTATCATGCACGTATACAACCTACAAATTTGAAATGCAATACAAAACAATTCTTAAGCTTAAATCATGCAATTGTTTTGTCTGTGACCGCCTGGCTTATCCACATTGCCACCACATACCGCTTGTGTTATGCATTCCCTCAGCTTCGCGCCCGGGCCGATTCTCCAACACCAATTTTCCCTCTATCCTCACCTGACGACCGGAGGCCTAAATGAGTGTGGGGAAGCCAATATCATGGGTGAAGCATTTTTTGTGATCTACAGTATGGAACGTCAGTAAGTATCTTAAATCGATGTACAATCCGGCAGTGAAAGCGCAAAAGAGGTCCAAATGCGACGGGAGCTGAAATATTTTCCTCGACGTGCTTTTTTTTTGTTTGCTTCTTGCGCTGGATTGTTCGTGGGTTAACAAGCGCCCAGTGTCTCACCAAGCTGCATTACTGAAGTTTCATATTTGCTTAACTTCAACTGGAGATACTGCATCCCTCCTAACATATGGATATGAAAACGCATGAAAGTCACTCTGATCCACTAGTAGAATAAGACCTGGTACTGATACCAAGGGGCTGCAACGTTCGCGTCTTATTCACAGTGCACTTGCAGAGCGAGAAACCAAGATTAGTGGGACCAGCCTATCGGCCGTGTCAGAGACGCTGCTGGTTGCTACGGTAGATGTACTACGCATGCAGCCCCTGTCGACTCTCTGACCTTCCTGCTGCCTCGGTCTAGCACGTCTGAATTCGTCGAGTGTGGACAAGAAAAGAGCGCACGTCGCGAGTAGAGCCTGCTCGGTCTCCCTCACCCGGGAATGTGTGGAGCGCGCCTAGGACTCTCTGGCTTCATTTCCTGCCTGAAATTGCTGCAACTCCTCACTTGTAACGAACTTGTGCCGAATTGAAGAAGTCACGTGTTCCTCGTTATGCGCGCTTGGTAATTGCGTTTTTCGTAATTACGTGCTGAATGGTTCCGGCGTACGCGTTACTGCCAAAGCGCTTGACACGCGCACAAATGCCTCGGGAGCGTCTCCTGTCAGAAAAAACGCTGACATCGGCAACGCGAGGAGAGCAGGAACGCACTTGAAAACACTGCCAAAGACGAGCAAACGAGCAGACGTGAACGTCTCACAGGCAAGAACGGCGAGCTTGCGCCGACTGTTTCGCCTTAACGAAGCCAGAATCATCCACACAGGCCACCCAGAGAAAATCTTGAATAGCACTATACTTTCACAAACCATCATTTTTGACACATTTACCGTTTGGTATGCACTTATTCATTGTAAAATTTCTCTCATTCAGTTAATCGCAAGAATGCATTCATGGTACGCCGGAATAGCGGCCTTCGAAATGATCATATTAAGAACTCGGTTTCCAACGCTACACAAACATGTGGTTAGAACGCGCTGCTAATGGCCACTATATAAAGAGAAATTAAATTTTATAAGAAATACATTTTAATTGCCAATGTGCTACACGTGTTTTGATCTTTCATGTGAAAATTCCCTTTGCTGGTAATTAAATAACTGAATGTAGATAGGTGTAGATAGATGTGACTCTATACCCTTTTGTCGGGTCTTAATTTCTTCAGTTTCTACACGTATTTCGTGTCTCGGTTGTTCACTGTGTTCAAGGAAATCGACTTTTGTGCCCTGGCGCGGCTTTGTTCAGTCTCAGTACGTGCTGTTCAGATGTTCAGGCCATTTCGAGTACAACAGCGCGGATCTCCACGTGGGAGCATGTCTTCCATAAATCGCTTGTACACAAGTGCAAATGACGCCTGAGCACAGCGGCGGCAGGGTAGTGTCTGTGTAGCGGCCTTCATGCTCAATTCCTGACAACATAAACTGAAGGCGTGAATAAGCAGGTGAGCACCGCAAATACAGTGTGCGGACGAAGAAAAAAGAGCAAAGCAAAGAGATTGGCTGTGACGCAGCAGCAAGGCAGTCGCTGCAATCCACACACCCGCGCGTTCACGGGATCAAAGTGAATGCGAAATTTCGAGGCTCCTTTTGCGATCAAACGGACGGGGCGCGTACGAATAGAGGCTGCTCCGCTGGAGGCACGTTGCACGATGCCCTTTCATCTTTCCTTGTTTTGACTTCCAGAGGAAAGCATGCCGGCGTAAGCGTGCTGTTTCCTTCACTGGTTCCAAGAAATTGGATGCAACACGCGCCCGCTAGAGAGAGTCCGCGAACGTGTGATTCTATTACAGTCTGCTAGCTCCAGCACTGCTTGCTTCAGCGACAAGCTGGAATGGCCTCGGTTCTTTGTTGCTAAGCTGCCGCTGGGGAATGCTAAATTTGGTTGCGCTTCACTCAGAAGCATTCGACAAGGTTGGCTAATCAATAAACGGCCTGCGAAAGCCAGCCTTGAGTCCCTTCTACATTGCTTTGCCGTTTCGTCTAGAGCGGGCACCGAAGTGACGCTTGCTTGCCGATGACGCTGAACTCGGGGAGCACAGACCTTTGTCTAGAATGTGTAAACGAAATTCTCTTTGGGAGTATATTCGTAAGATTCCCTCGTGTTTCGATATTTCGCGTCTGGATAGAAAGATCCTGCATAAATTGTTTCACTATGAATCAAGACTGATGCAAAACTGGACAAGAACTTGTGCTAAAAAATATCGTATGAATGTGGCGTGGTTGAGGGGGAGAATGCTTGAATGCTCGGCGCTTTAATTAGACAGCAGCATGCCGACTCTCGTCGTGGTCACTGCCTTCTTCTCGGGAACAACGTCTTCACGGCGCGCAGGAAGTCATCCCCATCCGCTATAGCATTGCCGAGTGTCGTGGCCTCTGGAATGCAGACAGACGTGACTCTACTAAGTACTTGCGTGTCGCACACGACGTCGCACCAGTTACCAGGCGACTAATATGCGCGATACCGCTTGTTACGTTTCGCCTACGACGCGCGGTTCAGCCGGCGCGGATGCAACGGACGCCGGGGCTTCGTTCAAAGCGGCAGACATTTTGGCCCGTTCGGCGCCGCCGCTACGCCTCCCCGCCAAACGCGTCCAGGCATGTTCCGATGCCACGTGTCTTCATGTGCGTGTGTGAGTGTATGTGCATATTGGGGCCCACGCTTGTCGAAGCGCGGCAGCCGGGGAGAGGAGCTCCCAACAACCGTGAAGCGAGGGGGTCTAACAGGCGCCGACACGACGTGTGAGCCACCTTCTCCTCCCCATTGTGCCCGACAGGCGCCGACACGACGTGTGAGCCACCTTCTCCTCCCCATTGTGCCCGAACGGCGCCGGCACGACGGCTGCGCCACCTTATCCCATTGTGCCCGAGCGGCACCGTCACGTGCTCGTCTATAGAGGGGTTCCTTCTTGCCCTCAACTGCGAGATTATAAAAGCAGCTGCCCCCGGACGCCAAAGGAGGGCTCCGATTTCTTCTGTTGAGTAAAGTGCACTCCCGTCTCTCTACTTCGGTCAACCTGACCGCCAACTCTTTGCGATGTTAGAATAAACAAGTTGTTTTGTTGTTACCAGTCGACTCATGCTTTGCCGGGACCTTCGGATGCTTCCAGTTGTACCCCAGGCCGCCAGGCCAACGCTACCCTTGGGGCTTGCGACCCAGGTGCAACAACGGGCGTCAGCGCCGAGTTCCCAACAACTCGTACCAGCGGTGCGATTACAAACAACTGTCTGCCAGCGGTGAGATCGCGACAACGGAGGCCAGCAGCGAAGAGATGCAGTTGACTGTATGCTGAGCAGCTCAACGACCATCCGAGAGCAGTGCAACGAGCCCTGTGTGATGACTGGTTGCCTGCAGCGGAACGACTGCGCTGAACTCTTGGCTGCGAGGTTTGGTGAGTGCGGGACTTTCTTCTTCTGAGCTTTGCCAGGCTTTTGTTAGTGTCAGAAACAGAGCTGGTAATTGTGGTTGTCGTTGCTGCCGGGTTAGTTTGCGGCAAGACAATATTAGGCAGTAGAGAAAGCAGCATTCAGAGCAGCCATGGATTTGAAGTCGTTGCGCAAACCGAAATTGCTGGAGCTTGCAAGAGAGTTGGGTCTGGATGTCTCAGACAAACTCAGAAAACCAGAACTGCTAAAGGCTATTCTCGAGTTAGAGGCTGAGGATGACGAGCTGTCGGAATGCCTTGAGACTATTGAGGAGAGGTCAGAGAGACAGGAGCGCGAACTTAAAGAGCAGAAAGAAAAAGAAGAGTGCGAACACGCTTTGGAAATGAAGCGTCTCGAGGTAGAGATGGAACGCGCTCGTAATGGAAGTCAGGCACACGGTGCAAGAGAACGAGTATTGCTCAAAATGACTGACCTGATGCGGCCGTTTAAGCTTGGAGAGGACATTGGTTTGTTCCTGGTTAACTTTGAGCGAACGTGCGAGAAGCAGGGGTTCTCTCGGGAAACGTGGCCACAGCGCTTGCTCACTTTGTTACCCGGCGAGGCGGCCGACGTAGTCGCTCGCTTGAATAGAGAGGAGGCAGAGGATTTCGACAAAGTGAAATCGAGTCTGCTAAAAAAGTACAGGCTGTCAGCGGAGGCGTTCCGTCGGAAGTTTCGGGAAAGTGAGAAAGGCAAGAATGAGTCATATACAGAGTTTGCCTACAAGCTTATGTCAAACATGCAAGAGTGGCTCAAAGAAGAGAAAGCGTTCGGTGACCACGATAAAGTTCTGCAGTGTTTTGGGCTAGAACAGTTTTATAGTCTGTTACCTGAGAACGTGCGGTACTGGGTCTTGGATAGGCCAGACGTGTGTACGGTGGCTAAAGCCGCTGAGCTAGCCGAGGAATTTGTGACGCGTCGGGCTCGCGGAGCTAAGGACGGTCAAAAGGGTGAATTTGGCTCGAAGTTTGAGAGGCCGAAGTTCACGCCCATGAAAGGGGCGACACACGTAGTGCGGATGAAAGGAGACGGCGGAGACGGCGGCAAAACGAACGAAAGGAGACGGCGGCAGCCGAAGCCGAACGCAGAAAGCGGTTCGAGATGAGGCAAGCGCGCTTGTGTTATACGTGCCAGAAGCCGGGTCACTTTTCTGCGCAGTGTCCGGAAACAACACCAAAAGTTGTGTTTTTGTCATTATGCAGCACTGACGAGAACATGAAGCTTCTCGAGCCTTACATGCGAGACCTCCTCGTGAACGGGAAAGAGTGCCGAGTACTTCGCGATTCCGCAGCTACAATGGATGTAGTTCACCCGTCTTACGTAGAACCCCATATGTTCACGGGCGAGTGCGCATGGATCAAGCAAGCCGTGGAAGCTCATAGCGTGTGTCTGCCCGTAGCAAAAGTGCTTATTGAAGGACCTTTCGGAGCGCTTGAGACGGAGGCGGCAGTGTCATCTATGCTGCCCCCCCAGTACCCGTACCTATTTTCGAACAGGTCCGATCACCTCCTGCGCGAGAAGGGGCTTTTGTTTGGTGAGGCTAGCGTTCAGGCCTTAACCAGATCGAAGGTTCGGGAGCTCGCTGCAAAGGCGGTAGTTGCGGGGCCGACGTTGGCGAACAATGAAAAAGGGTCAGAGGCGCAGCAAGCTGATATTCAGAGCACGCCCGAACTGAATAAAATTGAGCCTGTAGCGTTGAAGGCGCCAGATACTGGAGAGGCAATGCCCGATAAGGGAAAGTTAGAAGAGCTATCTGCAGATTTGCTCATCGCGCCTACGTCAGACGGACTTGATAGGTTGCTAAAAGTCAGCCGGTCGGCTTTGATAGCCGAGCAAAAGAAGGATGGCAGCCTAGAAAACGTACGCTGCATTGTCAAGGAAGGTATCGCCAAGAGAAATGCTCGTTTTGTGGAAAGAGGTGGAGTCCTGTACCGGAAGTATCTAGACCGCAGAGGAGTGGAGTTCGATCAGCTGATCGTGCCTCAATGCTATCATCAGGATCTGTTGCGCTTGTCGCACGGGTGTTCGTGGTCCGGACACCTAGGAGTTAAGAAAACTAAGGACCGTCTCTTGCAAGAGTACTATTGGCCAGGGTGTTTTCGGGACGCAGACCATTTCGTGAGGACATGTGACACCTGTCAGCGGGTGGGCAAACCAGGGGACAAATCGAGGGCGCCGTTGAAGTTGGTACCTATCATTACGGAGCCTTTTAGACGGCTCGTTATTGATACAGTGGGACCTCTGCCGGTAACAGCCACGGGGTACAGACACATTTTGACTGTGATCTGCCCAGCGACAAAGTTCCCTGAAGCAGTGCCGCTTAAAGAACTCAGCTCAGTTGAGATAGTCAATGCACTACTGTCCATATTTGCGCGAGTTGGTTTTCCTGCGGAAATCCAATCAGATCAGGGCACAGTGTTTACTAGCGCTTTGACAACAACTTTTCTCGAAAGGTGTGGGATAAAGCTGTTACACAGCTCAGTGTACCACCCACAGTCGAATTCCGTTGAGAAGCTCCACTCCGTCATGAAGCGCGTGTTGAGAGCATTGTGTTTTGAACATCAAACTGACTGGGAGCTGTGTCTGCCTGGGGTGATGTTTGCATTACGGACCGCGCCGCATGCAGCTACGGGGTTTTCGCCAGCTGAGCTGGTGTACGGTCGCTCGCTTCGGTCTCCGCTTCGCATGCTTCGAGAATCGTGGGAAGGCAGGGGCGACGACCCAGTCGTGGTGGAGTACGTGCTTAAACTCCTCGAACGCTTAAGAAGGGCACAGGAGTTGTCAGGTGAAGCAATGGCAAAGGCCCAGCAGAGGGCCAAGGTTTATTATGATCGGACCGCCAGGGCCCGTCGTTTTGAGGTGGGCGATGAGGTCATGATATTGCGCACATCGCTAAACAACAAACTAGACGTGCAGTGGGAGGGCCCAGCACGAATTGTTCAGAAACTGTCGGACGTTAACTACGTGGTGAGTCTGCCAGCAAAGCGGAAAGCACAGCAAGTTTACCACTGTAATCTGCTCAAACCTTATAGACAAAGGGAAGCAGTGGTGTGCATGATGGTAAACGTTCCTGAAGAGCTTCCGGGACTAGGCTCAGTGACGAACAGGGAAGACACCGATCAAGTCATTAGTGACTTAATCCGTAAAGCATCGCTGTCGCCTGAGCAGAAAACCGAACTACACCAGCTCTTACAAGAGTTTCAAGGTCTGTTCTCGGAGAGGCCTGGTAGGACTTCTGTCCTTACTCATGATATAGAACTTACCTCCCCAGAGCCAGTACGATCCAAGGCGTATCGGGTGTCACCCCGCCAGAGCGATATTATGGAGGCTGAGGTAAAGAAAATGCTACAGCTCGGTGTTATTGAGGCAGGTGAGAGTGATTATACCTCCCCTTTGATTTTAGTTGAGGTACCGGGCAAGGAACCTCGTCCTTGCGTCGACTACCGCAGGCTTAATTCCATCACTAAGGATCAAATTTATCCGATCCCTAACATCGAGGAGCGCCTTGAGAAAGTTAGTAGCGCTCAGTTTATTTCCACCCTAGATCTTGTCAGGGGTTATTGGCAGGTTCCACTTACAGAAGAGGCTAGTAGGTATGCGGCGTTCATTTCCCCAATGGGAACATTCCGTCCTAAAGTTTTGAGTTTTGGTTTGAAGAACGCGCCATACTGCTTTTCAAGCCTCATGGATAAAGTGTTGCGGGGACAACAAGAATTCGCTTTACCGTATCTAGACGACGTAGCAATATTCTCCGCATCCTGGTCTGAGCATATGGCACACTTGCGGGCAGTGCTAACCCGCCTGCGCGAAGCGGGCTTGACAGTCAAGGCTCCTAAGTGCCAGTTAGCACAGGCCGAGGTTGTCTACCTCGGTCACGTGATTGGTCAGGGTCGTCGCCGCCCCTCTGAAATAAAAGTGGCCGCTGTGCGAGACTTCCCGCAACCGCGCACGAAGACCGATATTCGGTCGTTCTTAGGTGTCGCCGGCTACTATCAGAGGTACATCCCCAGGTACTCTGATATCGCGGCTCCCCTGACGGATGCTCTAAGAAAAACAGAGCCCCAAACAGTCGTCTGGGACGAGACAAAGGAAAGAGCTTTTAGCGCCCTAAAGAGTGCCCTAACAAGCCAGCCTGTGCTACGATCGCCAGACTATACAAAAGGGTTCGTTGTTCAGTGCGATGCTAGTGAGCGAGGCATGGGCGTTGTACTGTGCCAACGGGAAAATGGAGAAGTAGAACACCCCGTCCTGTATGCTAGTCGTAAGCTGACCAGTCGTGAGCAGGCGTATAGCGCCACCGAGAAAGAGTGTGCATGTCTCGTGTGGGCCGTTCAGAAATTGTCATGCTATCTAGCCGGCTCGAGGTTTATCATTGAGACGGATCACTGCCCTCTCCAATGGCTGCAGACCATCTCTCCCAAAAATGGCCGCCTCCTGCGCTGGAGCCTCGCTTTGCAACAATATTCCTTTGAGGTGCGTTACAAAAAGGGGAGTCTCAACGGTAACGCCGATGGCTTAAGTCGAAGCCCCTAACGTAGGAATCAGCCTCAAAATTGTTTGTTACTGATGTTTTTCTTCCTGAGGCAGGATTTTTAACATATTGCTTTTGTTTAGTGTTTCAAAGTGATGATATGCTTTCTAGTGCAATTTTCCAATTTGTGGACGCGTTCTGAGTGCTGCTAGACTACTGTAAGGACCTAGGCAGTGGTATAAAAGGGGAAAGAGCCTGGCAGGGCTTAGTGAGGGTTGTGCCGTGCTTGCTGACTGAGCGGTTGAGTTTCAGCGTAGTTCTAACGCTTGCCGGGAACGAGAACAAAAATGTGAACTCTCCCGAAGTCACTTTGCAGTGTCCCGTGCGAACCTGAACGAGAGAACGAGGCCTTCTCTGTGCGCTGCGCTCAAGAAACGTCGAGGGACGCCCGACTTCGGTTATGAGCATCATCGAGCGACATCCCTCCGGACAGCGGATGCAGTCCCCTGACCATCGGGATCTCCTTCCCCCGGCGGGGCGGTCTGTTACGTTTCGCCTACGACGCGCGGTTTAGCCGGCGCGGATGCAACGGACGCCGGGGCTTCGTTCAAAGCGGCAGACATTTTGGCCCGTTCGGCGCCGCCGCTACGCCTCCCCGCCAAGCGCGTCCAGGCATGTTCCGATGCCACGTGTCTTCATGTGCGTGTGTGAGTGTATGTGCATATTGGTGCCCACGCTTGTCGAAGCGCGGCAGCCGGGGAGAGGAGCTCCCAACAACTGTGAAGCGAGGGGGTCTGACAGGCGCCGACACGACGTGTGAGCCACCTTCTCCTCCCCATTGTGCCCGACAGGCGCCGACACGACGTGTGAGCCACCTTCTCCTCCCCATTGTGCCCAAACGGCGCCGGCACGACTGCTGCGCCACCTTATCCCATTGTGCCCGAGCGGCACCGTCACGTGCTCGTTTATAGAGGGGTTCCTTCTTGCCCTCAACTGCGAGAGTATAAAAGCAGCTGCCCCCGGACGCCAAAGGAGGGCTCCGATTTCTTCTGTTGAGTAAAGTGCACTCCCGTCTCTCTACTTCGGTCAACCTGACCGCCAACTCTTTGCGATGTTAGAATAAACAAGTTGTTTTGTTGTTACCAGTCGACTCATGCTTTGCCGGGACCTTCGGATGCTTCCAGTTGTACCCCAGGCCGCCAGGCCAACGCTACCCTTGGGGCTTGCGACCCAGGTGCAACAACGGGCGTCAGCGCCGAGTTCCCAACAACTCGTACCAGCGGTGCGATTTCAAACACGCTGTGTGGTTGTCACGTCCAGCTCCAAACTGCAAATTACTCCAGGAGCGTGAGCTGGTGATGCTGAAAAGTTTTGTTCGCATTATGGTTGATGGTGAAGCTGAGAATGACAAGGCTGCCTGACGGCGACTGCGACACGATACTTGCGACACCTCTTAACATAAAGGACGAACAGACAGACGGACTGACGTTCGTCCATTCCATTCGAAAACGTTATATTGTTATCTTCAAGCTTTTCTGGGGCTTCTGTTTTATTTCCTCTTGGCATGTAGTGCATAGGAGTAAGATAGCTTGAAATCTTGAAGGGAAACCACAGTTACAATGTGCATTTTCTTGAACAAGTCAGCAGTATGAGATAGATCTACGCACTAAGCGAATGACGCTTTTGCAGTATTAAGAGCTTATTTGTGTTTGCAGCTGTTGTCGTCGCCCAGACTAGTGCGCCGTAACTGAGAATTGGGAAGAACAATAAGTTGTACAATACTAGGCTGACTGAAACTGGAAAATTCCAGCTGTAACGCTGCATATAAAATTGACAGCGCGAGACATTTTGTTGACGAGAAACTTCACATGAGCATCACAAGACAACGTATTGGAAAAATAAACGGCTAGTGTTATAAACGATTGCATCTATTCAACTTATATATTAGTGATAGATAGCTGCGGTATGTTAACGACTTTTCGACGTGCATTAAAAACTACTGCCTTTGGTTTACTGGCTTTCACCCATAAGTTGTCTTCTGATAACTAGTGTTCAATCAAAGTGGTTGAGTGGCTCTCTTAGGGGAGCAATCTTAAAGTGTATCTCACTGCTGAAGGGAACATTTAGAAAGCGTTGATGGAAATTTCGACACTTTTTTCTTAACCACCAATGCTCCCCCACCCTTGACATTTATCCAAATGTTCCTTCCAGTTCACATTTCATTTCTACGAGATTTTGTTTTGATACGCTTTGTAGTTTGCAAATAGCAAACCTTTTAGTACCCCGGAAAGCATAGAAAAGAATCCTAATTTGACAAATTTTGTTGTAGGTTGTAGGTTCCGTGGGAGTGCCGAAAAATATTATTGAATTTTTGATAATCAGGTTTCTTGTTAATGCTTACCGGGATACTAAAATGTTTGTTATTGAGAAGTACAATGCGTATAAAAACAATCTATAGGATACATGTTATTGCTTTTCAAAACAACGCACCATCGAACATCTCATAGCTCTAAATCACAAATAATAGAAATTAGTTGACTTCCAGAAAGTGCGAAATTACCGCGCACACTTCCGGCTTTGCCTACAGAGCATTATTCACCTGCTCAAACGTCCTGAGACATTGCGCTAGCTCCAGTGATTCTTTGAATGTAGCTTTGCCTATATTTGGCGCGGACATTATGGAGATGATATCTGCAACCGTATCTAGAAGTATCCACATCACTAGAATATAAAGTAAAAATTACGCAAGTCCAACGGACTGCGAAAATAGGTGTAACCGAAGCTTAGCTTTCGTGAGCCGGTAAGACGAAACGGCGAATCACAATAGGAGATGCGCAGCGAATTTCGACAAAAAACGTGTTCCACAGCTGCTCCAGACACGACGGCTCACCTTGCAAAAAAAATAAAAAAGAAGCACTGCACCGCGCCATCACCAATCAAAGCATCTAACTTTCGGATGTCACAAAGAAAGCGCAACAAAACACGGGCGTCTCGAGGTCCCTTTTCAACTTCATCAACTGCTTTCAGTCCATTACCAAGTGACGCCAGCCAAGGGATGCGGAAGCCATCCAGCTCGACCTCCACGTTACGCTGCCCTTCTGTGGTCTCCCCCTTTTTTTAACCAGTGAAGATGCCACCGTATGCAATGAGCCCTTTCGTGCTTGTGTTCCCGGGGCGGTGCCACGTGACGCCAACCAGGCAATGCACACGCCCCCAAAACACCTCCAGGTGACGTCAACCTTCCTTGCGCGTTGGGCTCTTTCTCAACCGACGAAGCTGTCAGTGCCAGTTAGTTATTGGATAGGCTCCCTTTGTCTGCCTATACCGTAAAACTAGTGTCACTGTGCAAAGAGCGCCTTTCGGTCTTACTGGTGTGGTTAAATGGGCAGAGCATGGGGTTAGTATACGCTGAAGTACCTATGTACGTTCGACTCTCGGCGCTAGACGCGCGCGCTTTCTTTTTTCTTTTTAGGAGTGAGGAAGCGTTTACGCGGTGAGAACCCGACCAGTGACCGAACGACCGGCCGAACGACGACCAACTGACTCAGGCCAAACCAGAGGATGGTGGGCAGAGACAGCTTCGCTTTAAGAAAGAGCGAAATGGCAATGCAAGGAAACTAGCAATCGTAGACAAATCCGGTGGCCATGTCTGGTTTCGATATATTTCGTTCATTTTCATCGATGGCCAGCAAAAAAACAAGTGTCCCCATCAGGGCTGTAGACACACGCGGTTTTAAGCAGGGTGTCGAACCGAAAAAAATCTACCAGCTCAGTTTGGGTTCGGGTTCAACATACTCCGATTTCGTTCGGCTTCAGTTCCGGTCGGAGAACTCAAATTTATAACGGCTTGCGAACCGGTTGGCAACTCTGAACCGGCTCGCAAAACGGTTCAGGGCAGTCGATTTCGTTCTGCCCCATGTCGATATGATGCATAGTAATACCGACTTGAACGCATTCGTATGTTTCATCAAGAGGAGGCAGAAATTTACGAATCAGTTATGCACATACGGGGGAGTTTTCATGCGCATAATAAAGGCAAAGGTAATTATTGAGAATGTTTGCACCAGCTAGGGTCTCCGTAAATTACACACTCGTTACTTTGACGACAATAGTCAGTTTTCATTTTGCTTCTGGTTTTTAACGTTGCATGTGATGCATTGTGCCGATGACAGTGCGAATTCACATGTTATTACATAAATTACAGCTTCAAACTACTAGTCTGTAACAAATGAAAAAGCCAGCATTTGATATTTCGCTCAGTTTGCTGCTTTTTTAGAGCCACGTAGGGACATTGATGCTTCTGAGCGATGAACGAGGATGGTTTTTGCTGAACCATACGTTGATCTTTCTTGCGCATCTGCACGTTGCGCATAGTATTGCGCTGGATAAGGGCGGACAATGACGCCAAAAGCATAGGTCGGCAAAATAAACACACCTCATTAAGGCTCTTTAACAAATTATATTTTTCCCTTAGGGTTCACTCGAACTCATACTCACAAATTCAACTCAGCCGAGCTCACTCACCAGAATGAGGCTCAGATAAGTCTACGTGGCCTACAGACTCGGGCTTTCTCGTGAATTGAATGCATTACCGATTACAAGAGCTTCATGCGAGACTAATATATCACACATGCAGAGAGATTACACACGCTTAACATTTAGAGGTGGTGATGTCTCAGCAGATGGCGTTAGCCTGATGTGGTTAGGTGGCAATTGTTCTGCCTGAGCATCTCATATGTTTAAACATACAAGCAAGTTACTTATTTCATGTGCATCACAATGTCTTGTAAGAAACGTGCATGATGCGTGATGTTTGCAGTGCTGGAATTATTTCCCCTAAGCCTAAATAAAATATGCTAAATGGATCGTAAAAAAATATAAACGTGTCCATTTCTGTGTTTCTGCATGCATACACGTGTGCGTGCGGCGTGCGTAAGTCGCACTTCAGTATAGAACTCGGCCCTTTTTCTCTGGAACTGTGCGGCATGAAGGCCTTCCTCGTAAACAAAAGTGGACGCTTCCTACGATTGTGCACAAAAATAAGTTGACTTTAGGTAATGCCACTTTTTAACTATAATTCACGATAGCACCGCTCAAATTCTAGCTCGCTCTTTTACTTTTTGAGTTGTCGGATACGGCGCTACGCGCTTACAATTTCGTAACTCCTGATCGGCCCACAGAATCCACTATATTTTTGTCTGACACTACGTGCCTTAGAGCAATACACGGACCGCTCTGCTTCTAGCTTTGATCACTTCCCTGCCCCTTGGGGGGGGGGGGGGGCGGCGATCCTGCACCATCTGTTTTATTATAACCTCAGGTGCTCTCCTGAGGCCTCCGTTTGCCAGCTATATGAACCCTCCAGGAACATCAGTTGTAAAAAATCCACTCAATCGTAGTGACGAAAAAGCATCCCAACTTCTGCAACACGAGTCAGAACCTTGCCCCACTAAGAGCGAACGCATACCAAACAATGTCTTTAAGCAGCCTGGGTATCCTGGAGGGCCTATCTCCCTAACAGTCACCACACAGGTAGGCCCCAGAGAGAAAGTGGTGGCGCGGTGTCAGAGGAGGCTGGCTTTCCTAGGCCAGCTGTTTGGCGTCGTGCTCCTTCCTAGCTTTCTTCCCCCGCCCTCGAAGGAACAAAGGTGTCCGCGCGAAAGCTACATTACTGACGTTAAATCGAACTACGATTCACGAGAGCACTGTTGAAAATCAAGCTAAACCAAGACAGTGGTACGCCATCGGAAGCTAGCCCCGTCCGATATTCCTTGGAGTGCTTAGACGGAGTTGCGTCCGTGCATAATGTCATAATGTCATGTCCACACTCCGGACGGTTGTACCACACATGGGTTCCGCCTCTACATCGCTAAACCCTGGATAATTGCCGTCGGCGCCGCCACAACCAGCATCAATCGACTGCTTACGTCGAGCGGAACAGGTGGACACCCAAATCTATACTGTGAGTCGCTTGCTCCACGAATTACCCGACTCTGAACTTCGCAAGAGGCGCCCGCCCAGCTAAGCCTAACGATGGGTACGGTCTAGCCGAAGACCTTGACCCAGTTCGGCGCACCAATGGCCACCAATGATGGCACCGAGATGGATCTCGAGCACGCACAAATCCCACTTCCTGATGAACCTGCCGGCGGAGACTGGCTCACTGTTAAGTAAGGTCGGAAAAAAACATCGGCTCCCACCAATCCACCCCTCCAACCACGACTCCCACCGCTGCCCCGAAACGACCTCAAGGTAATCATCCGCCCCCGAGAGGGACTCAACCTTGCCACCTGGACAACCCCACAGGTTCCTGAATGCATCAAGCTGGCATGTCAGCACCCCACCACTGAGCACGTACGGACCCTTACTGTAAGAATCGACCCAGTACAAAACACCGCTATTACTAGCACACTAAACGAAGAGTTAGCTATGAGCATCCGTCACATCACTACAATTCACCTGGGCGGTCGATCATTCGCAGTACATGGTGGCACCCGACAGCTCCATCAAAGGGGTCATTCACGGCATTCCCGCAGGAACATCCACAGAAGACCTTCTTAACGGGCTCTATGCACCTGGCCGAGAAATCTTACACGCCCGTATGCTCGGACAAACCGCCGCGGCAGTGATCACATTCACTGGCAAGGCGGTTCTGCGTGCCCTTCTGCGTGCGATACTACAGCAGTGAAGTACGATGCAAACCATACCGATCAACCACGCATTTTTGCCGCATCTGCCACCAAGTCGGCCACCGGACCGATGTATGCGCAACTACAGAAGCAAACGTATGCCTCCAATGTGGTGCACAGAACCCCACTCAAGACCACCCCTGTCACCCCCGGTGCACATTATGCCAGGGGCCTCATCCTACGGCTTCCAAGGAGTGCCTGATCGACTGAAAAAGGCATCCTCAGCATCCCAGAGGACCAGCC
This sequence comes from Dermacentor variabilis, assembly GCF_050947875.1. NCBI lineage: Eukaryota > Metazoa > Arthropoda > Arachnida > Ixodida > Ixodidae > Dermacentor > Dermacentor variabilis. Next base: position 203,998,942 of record NC_134568.1, read on the forward strand.
GCCGGGACTACTCACGATCGAAGTCTCGGTCACGTACAAACCAGCAACGGAAGTGTTCCCGCTCCAGGTCTCGCTCCTGCTCGCGGAACTAACAAGCAGTGACCCGGAACCTCAGCGGACCTGCTGCGCCAGGACCACAAGCGGTGAGATGGTCAGCACGGCTTTTCCCCTCTCACACAGTCCACTAAGACAACACCCTCTCATAACGTCTACACACAGCACCAACCCCACACAATTCTTTACCCATACACAATACTGATATTCATTTCCAAATTCTAGCTGAACTAAAGGCCATCAGAGAAGAAAACAAACGCCTTCATGAAGAAAACAACAAACTTCGCACGCACATTGCATAACTATACGCCAATCCTACTGCCACTCAGCATTCCACACCACTAACAGCACCCTCAATGCCATCATCTTCGGAACGTTCTGAACCCATGATTCTCGCGGAATCAGCAAAACCGACAGCAATCGCTCAAGTCGATGAGAAAGTCGATGTACTGCAACGGCAGCTTCTAGCAATGCAACAAAGCATCCAGCGAATGGCAAGTGTAATTGAAGAAACACGGCACGCAAAAGATCAGCGACGCAAGAAAGTGAGAACACTGGCGGAACAGGAAGTAGAGAAGGGACACCCTGCCGATCCACCCGTAAGCCAGGATAAATAGCAAAACCAACCACAGGAACGAAAACCCAGTCCTGATTTGGCAATGGAATTGTCGCAGCCAAAAACGCAAACAAGGATCATTGAGACAGTACATAAGTAACGCCAAAACGACACCAAGCATAATCGCACTGCAAAAAACACACACACCAAACTCAAACTGGCTACAACGCACATACCACCACGCCTGAAAGCCGCGTGGCCACACTTACAGCTAAAACGCTCACAACCACACAACACACAATAGACGGCAGTGACGTCGACTATAACCTCATTGAGATGCTATCGCTCCAACGAGGCCGAAAGAGCCTTTGCATGCTGAATATCTACAGTCCACCCAAGCAGAAGCAGACCAAGTTCTACTACTTCATCACTAAAGCGATTGGCATAGCCAAAAACGATAGTCTGCTGATTGTAGGCGACTTCAACGTGGCTCACCAGGCATGGGGCCGCACGACAGCCACATCGAAAGGCACTGCACTCCAGTACACGATACAGCAGCACCGTCTCACCATCCTCACAGACCCTGCATACCCCACACGTCTAGGAAACAGCGTCTCCCGATATACATGCCCTGACCTCACCCTTACTAAAGGGATACAACAAGCTACCTGGTACAACACGGAGGAAACTCTGAGCAGTGACCACTGCATACTTGCCACCACATTGAACGTTACGCATGTACGCCACCTGATAAAAAAGACAACACTCACAGATTGGACAGCTTTTCGCAAAGAGCGAGTGGATGACTCTTCAACCAGTATTATAATACCGGTTGAGGAGTGAGTTGAGGAGTGGGCTCGAGCAGTGCGTACGAGAGCTCAAACAATACGTAAAAAGACATTCAAAACAGATCACACTCACCACAGACATACCGGCTGTAGACCCGCACCTTCTTCACCTGTGTGAAGCACGTCGAGGCCTTGCTAGGAGATGGAAGCGTCAAAAACATAATCGTAAACTGAAACTACGTATAGCGAAACTCACGGCAACCGCGAAATTTTATGCTGGGGAGCTCACCCGTCACAACTGGTGACAACTATGCAACAACTTGCAGGGCAATCTTAGCACGGCCAAAACATGGTCGCTGCTACGCCATCTTCTTGACCCCACACAAAGCAAGGCAGTTAACCAGCAAACAATCCAACGTATCCTCCACAACCATCTGGGTTCTGATGACGAAATCCTGGATGAGTTGCGGGCGCGGTAGTTAGGCGATTTCGAACCCGCACAAGGACCACCTCCAACGTACAGCGGGAGCGACAATTACGACCTTGACATGCCGATCACTATCACTGAGGTGCAACAAGCACTCCATGCAAGAAACACCACCCCAGGCAAGGCCAAAATAAATAAAAAGCTCCTGCGCAATCTTGAGGATGGCACCATTCAATCTCTTACTGACCTCTTTAATCATCATTGGGAAGCGGCTGCGCTACCAGCAGACTGGAAGCACGCGGACATCATACTCACTCCTAAGCCTGGCAAAATCTCCAGCTTAGAAAATATGAGACCATTATCACTGACTTCATGCCTAGGCAAGCTTTTGTAACATGTCATTCTGAACTGACTTCAACCTTACCTAGAATCCAGCGACCTCTTTCCCGAAACAATATTCGGATTCCGGCCCCACCTTTCTACCCACGTCATCCTTCTTCAGCTGAAGGAACAAGTCCTTGAACACATCTCACCGCACACCACCTGATCGATTCTAGCACTCGATCTCAAAGGCGCTTTCGACAATGTGGCTCACCATACCGTCCTTACAAACCTAAGTCTCAGGAACTGTGGTCGTAATACTTACAATTACATACGCGCCTTTCTAAGCAACTGCGCGGCCACAATAGGCATCGCCTCACTCAGAACCCCGACGTTACCTACCCGCAACAAAGGAACCCCACAAGGTGCTCTTCTATCACCCACCATTTTCAGCATTGCTATGAAGAAATTACCTGACAAACTCAACGCAATACCAGGAATCAGGCATGCAATATACGCCCATGATATCACTATCTGGACCACTACTGATTTCGAAGGAGAGAAACAAGACGCCCTTCAACAAGCGACCGACGTCGTCCAGCAATATGCAAAAAAACAAGTGGTCGCCGGTGCTCCCCCGAGAAGTTAGAACTATTAGTCGTTTTACAGAAATCACGAAGAAAACTCAATGAAATACCCCACATCACACTCACCCTCGACGGCAAAGAAATACCCACAGTAAACCGCGTCCGAATTCTCGGCCTCCACATACAACAGGACGGCGGAGGCGAATACACCATCCAACGTCTCAAGCAGACCACCTTCCAAGTCATGCGAATGGTCAGTTGCATCACCACCATACAATACGGACGGAAAGAAGACGTCTGAAAGGCTCGTCCAGGCCCTGATAATCAGCCGCATTGCCTACGCTGCCCCGTACTTACCCCTCACTCCCAAGGAGACAGATCACTTAGACCTACTTCTTCGGAAAGCATACAAGCAAGCGCTCGGCCTACCACCGGGAACAGCGACACTCAAGCTTGAAGCCCTAGGAGTCCATAATACAGTAAGAGAAATTATAGGCGCCCACCTCACAAGCCAATGAGAACGCCTAGCCCTCACACCAACCGGCAGAACCGTCCTAGCGCGCCTAGGCTACCACACACACGGCAAAAGCCACGAACAAACAATCCATCTGGCCCCTAACTTCCGGGAGCATATCAAGGTAGCCCCCTATCCCCAGAAGCATGCACCCGGAACATCATGCCAGTCGTCGCCAAGCTCGCTCAAAGACTCTACAGACGAAATATGGCAGTCTCCCCACCACACTACGTATACACAGATGCCGCGCAGTACCCCCATAAAGCAGCCATGTCGGCCAGCGTACGTTGTCGACCATAACCTTGAAAATGTGGTCTCGATGATGGTCCACCCTGCCAGCGGCCTCTTAGCGGAGGAGACAGCCATCACCTTGGCCATCACCTCTAGTCCGACCAACAATTAATACGGTTCAGTGAATGCGGCAACCACAGGAGAGGGCCCGCGAGACTTAAGAAGGACGTGGCGTGCGCCACTTCATTCTCTTTGATCGCGTAGCTACGGCAGCTTGCCGTAGCTACGCGAGAGGCAGAATATCTTCAATCGCCCACCGACTCCTCAAACAAGCCTCCCATTTCTCGGACGTTGAAATAGTATGCACTCCAGGACACGAGTCCCTCCGTGGAAATCAGCGTGCGCACGCTGTAGCCCGAACTCATGCCTCCCGGACGCCACAAGAGAGGGATACTGCCGCATCTTAGATGCGGCAGTAAAGTTACGGGCTCCATATATGGAGCCCTGTAACTTTACAATACAACGCCATACTACAACACCACAGATTGAACAGACGACAATACCCACCTCCACACAAGACCCTCTCACGTGAAGACGCCGTAACATGGTGACAATTACAAACCAGTACATACACCCATTTAAGCAGACTACACGCAATACACCCTACACTATGCTCATACAAATTTCCCCTTTGTTACGACCACACCTCCATATATCACACCACATGGGCGTGCCCCAGCCCCGCAAATACCCAACCCCACACCCGAGCAGTGGGAGGCCTTGCTGACTAGTTCGGTCCCTCGTAACTAGCGGCAACTGGTGCGGCGGGCACGGGAGACAGCAAGAGCCGCAGGAGCCTTGGACTAAGGGCGCCTACCGCACAAGCAGAAAGACACCTGCTTGTCCTTTCTTTTTTTTAATGTTTTTTCTCCTCCTCCTCCACACTCCTCTGTGTTCGTGAAGATATTGGACTCGTGCTTGACATGGTCCTGGTAGGGTCTGTCTCCATATGCGGTGGTACAGGTTCGACGGCGATCTGGTCGGGCGTCGCCCATGGGTGCTGGGTTGCTTCGAATGAGGGTGGTGGAGGTATATCGTAGCCGAACTAACTAAACAGGGCGCGCACTTGTGCGGAGAGCTTGAGGCAGGTGAATTGTGCTTCACGGTGAAGTTAAGCCAGCTCGTCGAGTGCAAGAAGGATCGCAGTATCTAGAACCCTAGCGGACTTGGCATGTTAAGGGATACTCGTTATACTGCGATAGATTTCACGCACCATGGTGCACGTGAGATTCACAACATCATCACGCAACGCTTGGCAGAAATCGCGGCCATTGTGGGGGCCGTTACCACGCCCGACCCGCATGCCCGTAATTTACTGATACTCGCAGACAGTGAAGCAGCCTGTCGAGCCCTCGCGACAGGTGACATTCCAGACACGCAGTACAATACACTAGCTAACCACTTTTATGCCCACCCTTCCATACGTGTGTAGATACAGTGAATACATGGTCACTCGGCGGGCAGAGAGAATGAAGTGGCGCACGCCACGTCCGCTCAAGTCTCGCGGGCCCTATCCTGTGGTTGCCGGATTCACTGAACCGTACCGAATTACTTGTTCAGGCGCGATGTGGCCGGCGTGCAAGATTAGACTAGAAGCGTATCAAATGCAGAGTTTATCCTTATCCAGCTCACTCCACGACGCGACGTGAGGCGGTCTAGGGAGGCGTGCGCAAACACACTCTCTAATGACCCCCCACATACAGCACTGCATACAAGCCAAGGACGGGTCTGCCACATGCTTGGGGTGCGGTGGCTTCCCGGTGACGCCCACGTTCAACGGTATTGTCCGGGTGGTCATACAGCCATGCGGGGGAGTTTCAGTCACATACCTATTACACGAATACCTGCGACCCTGGAGGAGTGGCGGGCGGACTCCTCCCCAGACACCATGAAGACACTGCTTGGACACCTTAAACTTCTAGACCTGTCTGACGACGATGCTTTGCTCTTTTAAGTGGACTCAGACGAGGGTTAGCCTTTAAAGTTGTTTTCTTTGTCTCTTTAGACCACCTCGTTGTTTTAGAAAGTGGAGCTAAACACTCAGCACTTGGAAAGTCCGGTCGTTCTGCAGAAGCAACAGTAATACTCCTCATTAAAGAAATTGGCGTAAGCGTAGATGCATGATACGACAAGCGAACAAGCAGGGCCAGGATGTCAGTCGTCAGTAGCGCTGAACGCCAGCCATCACGAAAGCAAGAGCGCAGTGCTGCCAAAGCAGGAGAGGGGCCGAGCGAACAATTACTAGAATTAGTAACAGAGCCTACCAAAGTCGAGATACTCGGAGACGTGGATAACGCTCGCTTCTCGCAACACCGCAGCCCACAGCGCCGTAGCGTCCAACCTTGTCTGACCGTGGCAGCAACTGTGAGAGGGTGAGCTTACACAGCACACTATACTCGCATGTGCTCGGATATATCGCAGCGTGCCTTCCTCCACTTCCCTTCTAAACCTGCCTTCAGCGTGCTGCGAAGGCGCGACAAACGCGAAGCAAGAAGATACATGGACCGAGGGGTAGAAGCATGGCGCCACGAATCTGGACTTAGCGGCGGTAACTTACGTCGCCGATGCGGCGATAAGCACGGGCGCAAAGCTAGAAGCGCGCGGCGCACGTACAGGAGGATGGACGGGTGGGGGGAAAAGGCTTCAGGTGCCGCGCCGAGCCGGACGACAACGCGAACGACGGCTGAATATTCCCGTGCCGGATGTTTTCTATTTTATTGCAATAGCAATTAAATGAACACTCCAGGCACATTACTGCCGTCGGCGTCGCCATCGCCGTGAGGTTACGTGTAAAGTCGAAGGGCGTTAAAACTGCCACCGCGCGCCATGTGCTGTATGTAGCGCAAGCTTGCGAGGGGGAACCGGCGAACGCGGCTCAATCTCCCGTGCGCGAGCGAGGAAGGCGGGCCGGAAGCGCGCCCTCTTCTGTATAGCGTGAGGCATGGGAGTGAGGCGACGGAGGGGGGGGGGGATTTGACGGCATTCATTAGCGACCACAGTGTTATTGTTACAATAAGTCATGCAGCTGAACTCGCTGGTATCTCTCCTCGAGGACAGTCTTTTCCGCTCTCTGTGTCTATCTATCTCATTTTAATAACAAACTGACCTAAGGGCCGAATAGGGAGCGTCACCAGAAATGTTTATTCCTCGGAGTCCGTTAAACAACTTTTCTGGCTGCAGCACAAAAGGCGCGGCCGACTTCACAAGTACCAATGCCTCTGACGAGGTGGCCATAGTTACCAGCACATACTCATCGTGTATCCCCAGTGTTACACGAAACGCAACTCGTTATTAGTAAAGATATGCCATTGGGGTGCGCCGTTTGAAGAAGTGTAGTTATTCAAAAAATCGTGTAAACTATTGCGCATCCGTTGTCGCCTTATATGCTTGAACCGTTCCGTGCCGAACCGGTAACCATTCTTCTTCTTCTTCTTCTTCTTCTTCTTCTTCTTCTTCTTCTTCTTCTTCTTCTTCTTCTTCTTCTTCTTCTTCTTCTTCTTCTTCTTCTTCTTCTTCTTCTTCTTCTTCTTCTTCTTCTTCTTCTTCTTCTTCTTCTTCTTCTTCTTCTTCTTCTTCTTCTTCTTCTTCTTCTTCTTCTTCTTCTTCTTCTTCTTCTTCTTCTTCTTCTTCTTCTTCTTCTTCTTCTTCTTCTTCTTCTTCTTCTTCTTCTTCTTCTTCTTCTTCTTCTTCTTCTTCTTCTTCTTCTTCTTCTTCTTCTTCTTCTTCTTCTTCTTCTTCTTCTTCTTCTTCTTCTTCTTCTTCTTCTTCTTCTTCTTCTTCTTCTTCTTCTTCTTCTTCTTCTTCTTCTTCTTCTTCTTCTTCTTCTTCTTCTTCTTCTTCTTCTTCTTCTTCTTCTTCTTCTTCTTCTTCTTCTTCTTCTTCTTCTTCTTCTTCTTCTTCTTCTTCTTCTTCTTCTTCTTCTTCTTCTTCTTCTTCTTCTTCTTCTTCTTCTTATTATTATTATTATTATTATTATTATTATTATTATTATTATTATTATTATTCAGGTTCGCTTCGAGCTCAGTCACGTTCCAAGGATACAGATTTGGGTTTGGGTTCTGTTCGACATCCTAATTTTAAGCACCTATATAGATTCCTCCTTTTTCAGGTTTTCACCCGCCTCTGCAAACAGTGACGCACATCAGCAAAATAAACTGGAAAGCTTATACCCTGTTCCATCAGACACCGTCAGGAAAAGAAGCCGTCCACTGTAGGTGTGTGCCTTTCAGCTACTGCGGCTAATGGTGTACACACGCTTATCAACCGCATGCACAAACGAGAAGTGGTGGCGGAGCGGGGAGAACCTCCTTGGCCGGCTAGCCATTGTCCATTAGTACCCAGTGGGGAAGACAAACAAGCGGAGACACCAAATGACACCGACGAGCATAAGGGCGGCTCTGTTCTGCGTCGATGATCTGTCATAATCCGGCGTGATCGATTGTTTAGCAGACTAGAATCGGAAGGCGTCGCTGCTCGCACGAGCGGGGCCGCGGGTCTTGTATGTCTCACGTGCCCACCTCCTCTCCTTGTCCCCTTGAGTATATCTTTAATTTCTGTCCCAGCGGTTTGGCTAAGTAGATTTGTACGTACTATAACAAAAAAATTAAGGCTCTAGCGGAGCTGTGGCGCCAAACATTCGACGCTTCAAACGCGCTATCCGCAGAGTCAAATGCGCTTCTGTGCACGAAGTGGGCGCAGTGCACAAGAATGTTTTGTGTGTGTTTGTGTTTGTGTTTGTGTGTTTGTGTGTGTGTGTGTGTGTGTGTAATTTACATCGGCGGCTTCAATTTCCGATAGGATACTGTGAACGGCTCATGTGCTTCTGAAAGAGCCACCCAAAATTATGTCTAAGTGGATGAACAAAGCGTCATCACTCCGATTTTACAACGGTGCGTTGTTTTCGCCTGAAAGAAAAGCCGGAATGCGCAGTGTTCAAAGGCAGAATTTATTATATGCGTATGCTCATGCTTACGGCCCAGTAAACATCTTTAACGGGCTCATGCAACACCGTTTTCGGGTGAGCATATTTGCTGTATCTCTATTCTCAGCACATGACAGAACACAGAGCAAAGGAATTATGAAACTTGACCTACATAAATCCAAGTTATCGGGCAGAGAAAATTCAAAATACAAGCGACAAGATAGTTGCATGCATCATCATCATATCAGATTGCATGCATTGAGATCGTCACTTGCGTGAAAAAATTATAAATATATACAGGGTGTCCCAGTTAACTGTCATACACCAACATGTAATAAACAGAGCAATGCGTTACTCGAAGGAAACCTTTTACAGTACAGTGAAGTAGCTGCCAGCATTTTTTTCGTTAATGAGATTTAATTAGATAATTGTAATTAAATATCTAACTCGAGACGTACTATCCTAATTATCAAAGTATCAATGAGGCATTTGAAGGCACACCCAAGATGCATCTAACTGCGTTATTTTCAGTGACCTACTAATTGCGTACTAACTTATTTCCGATTGAGAAGTAAATGCCGCGAAATATGTAGGATACCACATGACTGCGCCCCCACCCGGATCACAAAGCAGCGCCCTCGAACGGGCTCCCTGTGGGTTATCCAGAATGAAATAAAGGAAATAAAGAAAAACATCGTGATCGAGCTAGTGCCTTATCTGCCGCGCCGAAGTAACACGTCGCGTTTGGTGTTAGTTGGAAGCAAGCTGTGATGGCGGTTGTCTTAAGGTACTATCGCGCTCAGTATGAGCTATATATACACCGCGCGAGCGCGTGGCTAGCGCTCTGCAAGGTTCTTTATGCAAGGTTGTACAGTGGCGCCGATTGTGCCGTGTTTTCGAGTTATTTGGAGAGGGTGTAGCTGTTCCAGCAAGCGCGCTAGGAACCCCTCATCCTCGTTTATCTGAAGGACACGTTACTTGTTCCTTGTTCACTTTGTTTTCGCGGAGGGAGACACTGCAAGATCATGCAGCACTCGTGCCGGCGACGAGACATGGCGTGCGAAGGCTATCAAAGATTGAGCGCTTTCTTCGTCCAAGAAGGGCTGTGCCTTTAGACATGATTCTAGCCCTGATAAAGTGCGTCAGCGTCCAGCGTAAAGACGGAAGCAGCCACGACGCGGGCCATGCATAGTTTTCAACAGAGTGTTAGCGTAGCCGCGGTGCTAATGCGGCAACGCATTGCCATTGCTACCACCGCCGTTCTCCATACTAGCAACGTTTCGCATTTGGCCGGAGCAGCCTACTTTGTTCATTTGCCGCAACTCCTGGGGCCATGCGTCTCGTCGTCTTTATAAACTTCCCACCGTGCGTAATGGCCCCAGAACACACCGCGCCTTCTTAAAATGCGTTAAATGGTCCCGAAATTTTTGAGTGCACTATCACTAAGGCCCCAAACTGCGATTTCGCCCATCATTACCGATATTACGAGAATACACTAATTTCCAGTCAACTCATCCAGAGGATACTTTTCCTATATAAGTGAACGTAAGGTCATGTGCAGGTTATTTTTGTCTATGGTACTTAATTGCCTTTCCAAAAAGTCGTGTGGTTTGGTTTATGGGGTTTAACGTCCCCAAGCGACTCAGGCTATGAGAGACGTCGTAGTGCAGGGCTCCGGAAATTTCTACCACCTGGGGTTCTTTAACGTGCACTGACATGAAAGAGTCGTGTGATCAGTCAAAGATATATTCAGTTCGAATAAAAAACGTTTTGGTTGGCACTAAGACAGTTTGCATGCTGTGAATGGGAAAGCCTGAGATGAATTAAGAAGTCGATTCATGTGGAACGAGAGGTGTATTAAGAGGTTAAAGTGGATTATAGGTAATCACGTGTATATACTGCATTAACTGATGACCAATAACCATTGACGTCATGCCGATTTTTGCGGAGCAGTTTTTCTGGACCCCTCGGCCACTGCTGACAGCTTCCGTTGGTAATGGAGCACATGAGGCTTTCGCCTTAAAAAATAAATTTTCGATATTTAAGTAAAAACAACGCTGCGTCACTTTTGTTTGTTTTATATTTGTCCGACATAAACTTTCAGCTATAGTCAGAGATGGCGAGGACAAGCATCTTTTGGTAGTCGAAGAAGTTATGAAATATATGACATCCAAAACAGTAATATTTCTTCATTGAAATAGAAAGCAAACTACCATAAAATACAATCCTATTTTGTTGTAGCGCAAGCTGAACAAGGACAACAGAAAGGCACATCTAACACACAGTACCCGCCGTGGTTGCTCAGTGGCTATGGTGTTAGGCTGCTGAGCACAAGGTCGCGGTATAAAATCCCGGCCACGGCGGCCACATTTCAATGGGGCCGAAAACACCGGTGTAGTTAAATTTAGGTGCACGTCAAAGAACCGCAGGTAGTCGAACTTTCCGGAGTCCTCCACTACGGCGTGCCTCATAATCAGAAAGTGGTTTTGCCACGTAAAACCGCATAATTTTTTTAACACACACACACAGCGCTAGCTTTCAACAACAGATTTATTTCCCATTCTCGTCGCTATGTAACATCCTCGAAACGTCATACAGTACGTGTAAAATTTCGGTAAAAATGTAAAGAAAATAAACTGGGAGCCACACATAAGCAGTTTTTTTACTCACATATTCACAGACATGTACACGTTAAGCACGAACAAAGATACTTGGGCTCTTTTGAATATAATGAAATGGAAGGTTTACTGACGCATGCGTCGCCGAATGTTGATATGTGTCTATCGTCTATTAGCAACAGATATCACATATCAACATTTGGCGAAGTACCGCTGTCACGTCTTCCACTTCTGTATATTGTCAACCGCATGGGCGCCAGCACACAGCAGCAGCTGAGTACGAAACTAACTGGATGAGACTTTTCATGAGCAATAGATTGGAAGGTACGGGCCTGTAAATTGGCCGGCTAGGTCACCTGACCTCTCTCTAATCGATTTCTTGCTTTGGCGTTATGTGAAAGATCGTACGTACACGATCTAGAAGGACGCCAGATTAGTTCAAGGCAAGGAGAACGGATGTCTGCCGTAGAATTCCGGCATCGGTCATCAAGAAGGCCACTAAAGATGTGATAAAGTGGGCTCAGTACTGCGTAGCTGCAGAAGGAGACTTATTAGAACACGTCCTCAAGGCAGCAGGTGGTGTTTAAGGGGGCTTACGAATTCAGATAAGGGCGCACTGAAATCTGATGTTTTTTTTTGCGTGTATGTTCTTTTTTTTTGGGGGGGGGGGGCAGAATCATGACTGCCAATTCGGCTAATTTAGAAGTATATTTACTTTCTTTAACGCACGGGTTTTGCCTTTTCTGTACATGTTGGCCATTTCCCAGTCTGTTTATTTCGCTTTTCTTTTTTGATACGAACCTGTTTTTGCAGCTCGTATACACTTTCATGAAAAATAAAACGGTCACTTTAATTTGGCTTTGGTCCGAAGCAAGTTTCTGGCGCAAAATATAGCTTCACGCGCACTCTTTTGAGCAAAACCGAAATTTTGAAACATTCCATGCCTATTCCATTGCTTTTTGCGTTTCGTGCGGGGTCAGAATGGCGCTTCGGCCGCGTTATCAAGGGGCTTTTGTTATCAATGAGATCATTCGGCCTTGAGAGACGGATAGTAAGTGTGACGTAGAGAAGAAGGAATAGCTGCGAAGCCGCGAAACCTGCCGTTGGCGCTCCTTCCGTGCCATTATCAAGGTGATGCGCTGTCTCTTCGGGCTTGCGACAGGCAATGCGGTTGCTTTCAATTAGCTTGTTTGAAGGCGCTGCTTTATGATGCGGGTGGGAGCGCACTCGCGTGGTATTTCCATACTACGTTAGGTTTCTTTGCCATTCGGAAACAATTGTACGCAATTAGTACGTCACTGAAAACACCGCAGTTAGATGTCATTTTGGGTGCCTACAAGTGCCTCATTGACACTCTGAAAATTAGGATAGTACTTCTCGAGTTAGGCAATTAATTGCAATTGCCGAATTAAATCTCAGTAAAGAAAGAACTAGTGGCGGCTACTCCACATTTCTGGAAGCAATATGCACTAAGTTTTCTTCGAGTAATGCAACTGCTCTTTCTTTAAGTCTTGGTACATAATAGTTGAGGAACACTGTACAATTCACCCAGTAACCGAAATGAGCCCAAGGTGGGTTCACTCGAAATCAGAATGAACAGCAGTCATGCGCAGCAGCGCTTATACTCGCACTCACAGAAAAAGAAAAAAAAAGAAAGAGAGGCGAAACAGTTTTAGTGATAGCCATGTATGCGACAATTACACGAAGGAAGATTACACCACCGAGAGGACTCAGGCTGTGAAATTGAACTGTCTCCTACAATGAGATCTTGTATATACTCATATTATGAATTCACTTCAGCGCTCAATTCTTCGAAGTCAAACGAAGTTTATTCAAGTGCAAGAAACGCGCACACGCATACGCACGAACACACACGCGCACACGCGCGCACGCACGCACGCACGCACGCACGCACGCACGCACGCACGCACGCACACGCGCACGCACACGCGGCTTATATATTTACTGATGTTTCGGCCGGCCGAAACGTCAGTAAAGATAAGCCATAACGCTCGTCTTTCTTGTATTTTTTGAATGTAATATGTATATATATGTATGTATGTGTATGTATGTATATATATATATATATATATATATATATATATATATATATATATATATATATATATATATATATATATATATGGGGTTCGAAAAGCTGGTCGGGCCCCAGCCTACCCCCCCCCCCCCCACACACACACTTCTCCGCGTAAAACTGTAAGAATGAAAACTCTACTCCAATGATGAAGTGTGTTTTGAATACCGGTGATGTGACAGAATAATCCAGGATGCAGCACAAACATGGCAGCCCACCCCACGATGTTGCAGTTGCATCATTCTACTTGTGTAAACAAAAGCGGCTTTTACCACATTGTCCCGTTGCAGTGACCGTCAAGTACACAGTAGCAAAATCCGTGAATCACGAAACTAACTCTTGATTCGGCGGAACCTGTGCACAGAAAAACAAGTCATACGCAAAGCCCAACGATAGTGGCGAGCACGATCGGCGATCGTCAAACATTTGATCTGCGGAACAGACGCATTAAATATTGTTACGAGGACGAAGTTTTGCGACCTTCAACAGCGTCTGCGTGAAGCTCGAACCAAGTTGACCATCGTAGGGGGTTCGGCAGGGAAGACGAGGTGATGTAAACAGAAATAGCAGAAGCTTAATCGTTACATATGAGCGGTGCGCTCAAGACAAAAAAAAATACAAGAACGTCCACCGTGCGTGCACCTGCACGCCAGGGCAGAGAAGATATCTTCGTGGCGTCTCGCTGGCCTTCTTATGCCCTCCACCATCCGGGTAACCTCATTCTCTCTTGCTCCCTGGTATGGAGGGCCTTGTCAGGACACGTCGGGCCAACCCACGCAGAGGAACACGGAGGGAAATCACTGCTTAGCGTACAGGGGCTGTACGTAGGTGACGTCGGGCCAACGCACAAAGAGGAACACGGAGGGAAACCACTCCTTGGCGTAGAGAGTTTGAAAGTAGGACAGACAAGAGTGGTATTTGCACATTCCGCGCATAATCCCGTCACACACACTCGACGGGCAAATCTTTTCATGTTGACGAGCGTGACGATTAGGCACTTCGTGTCTCAGGCGTTTGGCATCTTCTCCATTCACTGCCGCTCAAGGTGAACCGTAACAGTAAATATACAGAGCTCAACGAACCTTCCAGCGTAATTGCTGGTGCCCGCGTCAGTTCTAGAATAGACACTCGTACCCAACTATTCAGGTCGTGCACGCAGCCTGATTGCACAAGGCTTGGCGACATCATGGGCATCAATTACTGGAAAAAGACCCCCACATCAGTGAAATCCTAGGTTTAAAAAATCTGCTCGCATTAAAATAAATCACCTGGTATATACGATACCTTAGCTGCACTCATGCATAGGCAGATGTCTATTTTCATTCGATTCCTCTACGTCCTCGTTTGTTATCCCTTACCTAGATATAGGACCTATTAGGCTATTACGTCCAACTAAACAGTTTGCTATCCTGTCTGCGGTTCAGTTTATAGCATCTACTCAACATGCACAAAAATGGTCTGTCCTCACTGACTAGCAAGTTTCATCCTCCCTTATGAACTCAACTGCGAAATGTTCAATCACACCGCTAGTGTACGAAACCTCAAAGGAATTACTAAAGAGAATGAGGCATAACATATCGTTGTATATCTGTGGATACTGCGACACTCTAACATACCCGGAAATTGTGCAGCTGCTACAGACACACCAAGAGAATACGACCAACGTTTGAATACGGCTACCTCGCTCCCTATAACTAGATTTGGAAAACGTTTTATATTAAGAGAAATGAAATATGTAGGCCTACTTGAAGAAAGCTGCTACGCTGGAATTGTTCGTAAGAGCAAAGTCGACCCAGTCCTGATGCCGGACATAGTATTACAAGGACCCCGGTATTACCGAAAACGGCCACCCAATGGAAAAGGGTGCTTACAAATGAAAAGCTCTATGAATTTTGCGGGACAAATCCACAAAGCTTGTTGTTCGTAAGTGCTTTACTTCATTGATCGGCCGTCTTCGTTAATGATATCTCTCGCATCAAGATTGGTTGACATTTTCTCTTACGAACAACTCTAACATAAGAGCTTTTTTTTTGTGAATACGGGCCCAGGGCCTGTATTCACTAAGTACTTACGGTAAAGGTGTTCGCAAGGCCAGATGGGAGCCAATCGTGAGCACGGGGACTCGCGAGCACATGCGCGCGCACCACTTTCCTTTACACCAAATAAGCAGGAATGAAATGGCCAAAGTTATGGCATTTTATCAACGGCTTCTCTAAAGGTTCGGTTCACATAATTATATTCCTAGATATGTACAGTGCTCAGCGAATGAAACGCGATACTCGGACAGTATGGCTGCCGGTGATTCTTGCGCCACCGTTGAGCGCTGGGTGATCACTGAGGGGGCGCAATTGCGTCACGACGCATCGGAAAGGACTCTCGTGTTGATGTGACACGAAACTGCATCAGCTCAATGTTCCCAGCGTCCAACTGTGGCTGAAAAAAAGTGTCGGGCGCCATGCTGTCTGAGTATCGCGTTTTAATCGCTGAGCACTGTACCTTGGATCTGCATAATTTTTGCCTCGCCGGTTACACGCCCTGTATATGAAGCTGAGTTCCTGGCACTGGTGGTTCGAAACCGGCAGCACTCGCAATCCGATGTTTCCAACGAAACTCTGCGGGAATTTTGTAATGCTTCTAATGCGGTTCCTTACGTCTTCGCACTTTGTAAGTGGTCCGTGCTTTAGTTTTCTTCAAAAATCACTTCAGGGAACTCTGGCGCTGCGATCGTTCAGCCACCACGGGAATAATGGTTAGTATTGGGTTAGATCTTCGTCCTTCTGGCTTCAGACGTTCTTTTGGGTTTCTTTACCACGCTTTATGTGATATTATTAGCAGAAATCTTGAAGCAATCTATACTTTTCTAAATGCAGAAGGCAATAAGACTCTGCGAACATGCATACTCGTTGCTAATTGCAACGATTTTGTCTATCGAGGGCTACGTCCGTGGCCTAACCGAAGCGCGCCGAGCACCTCAACGCGTGGACTTGCCCGCAGGAAATTCTTAAGGATATGCTATTCCGCCTGTCGCCGCCTGCGTCCGTGGCGTAATAATTACCAATATCGGGCTTCTGCGCTAGAGCTGCGCTAGAAGCTGAAGGAGCGCAGAAAAAGCCTATCAGGACAAAAAAGGACCTTATCTACGTAACGTAATGGGTGCATTTCACAATTTCAGTGAGTGGAACGTTCATGTGTATTATATATATGTGATAAGATATGGGACGAAGGGCTGCAAATAAATCTAAATCTGATACACGTAAATATACGCAGCTTGAAAAAAAGAATGGGATCAGTTATGTTTATGTCTCCAAGGAGCAGTTCTTCCGAGTGACCTCATTGTTTTAACTGAAGTTAATGTAAACGTGTCTTCGAACAATATGTATACCTTGAATGGTTATACTAGGTATGCGTGGTGCAGGGAAAAAATGAAAGGTGGAGGTGTTGTGTTCATTCATGATGACTTGATATCGAATAATATATAAGTAAGCTTAAACGATACAGAAGTAGCGTGACTTAAAAAAAAAAGATGTGGATTATATGTTATGTGCGATATATAGGCCTCCTAATATGAACACCGATGGCTTTCTAGACGAACTAAGCTTATTTTTTTCGAAACGCATGAATAAATCGCGGTTACTTTTAGTTGGAGACATCAACATAGACGCAATGAAGGAATCTAGTCGAGTTGAAACGGATTATCTCAAATTATTAGCAGAATTTGGCCTAGAGAACAGGGGTGTAGCCAGGAAGGAAGAGGGGAGGGGGGCTTATGGGGCTTCTGCCCCTCCCGGAATGTTTTCGTGTTGTCATACACCGCTGATCAAAACAACCCCCGGCGCCGGAAATCGTTCTGAATTTTGTCTAGAATGTCTATTTCATGTGCGAAAAGATATTTCAGCGCGAACATTGCAAACTCGTGCCGGATTTTGCGGCAACGCCCATGCACCAGCAGTCACATGACGCAAGGAACCCCATCCGAGCACAACGTTTCAAGGGCGCTTTGATGGCGAGCGGGCTTGTCGCGGCATCTCGCGGATGCCGCGGAATCTACGGAGGACAGGATTTCAATTCCGAGGCCCCCCCATTGTGGGTATAAAGTTCTTATAAACTTTGATGCCAAAAGTGCAGTGACATTTCCAAAGTCGTGCTTTAGATTTTCAATTCCGGAACTTTGTGGGTTTAATGTTGTTATAAACATTTGACGCCAAAGCTGCATTGGCTTAGAAGTTGACAAAGCACTCGGCGAGGTTCGATGAGGCGAAGCATTGTGGTGCTTCATCTGTGCCGTCATGTCCCAGAAAATATACCAACATTTTTTTCACCTGTGCCAAAGCATTCATGTCAAGACACTAAAACTAGCAGAGGTAACTACTTCATTTATTTTTCCTACTTTGACTTTTATTCGCGAGGACACATTGAGCCTCTTCAATTTTCTTGTTCTCGCTACCCGCGAGCTGCCAGAGCCAGCCAGAGCGCGTGCGTTTTTCTCGTGTTGCCCCGACCACCGCGCAGCGCACTTCGGTGCGCGTTCGTTTTCCTCTGCCCGAGTGGATTTTCGCCTGGCAGAGTTTTGGACTCTTTCTGACTATCAGACGAGACAAAGAAACAATGGTCGGTCGCCAACATCACTGTGGAGACTCGACTGATTGCAACGCGTTCGCATGAGCGCAACCTCTCCGCAAAGTCTTGTCTCACCGGTGTAGGATACCGAGCAGTATGCGTATGTTTCTCTGTGGACCAAGCGCCTCACGTTTTCTTCGATATTCCTTCGGTAGCCACATTATAGGTCCCCAAAGAAGGCGTTCGATTGTGGCCAACACGGCTTCCTTTACGTTTACTTTTTTTTTTCATTTTGATGCTCCTGCCCCGCAAAAGAAAATGAAAAGACATTGTTGCGGCGCAGTGAATTGTCGTATGGTGGAACTTCGATTTTGTTACTTCTTTTGCGGAAAGTAATGGCCCACGGGACGCTTCATTTGCGGTGTACTCGTATTATATTATTGCGATATCAATTATATGGAAATTCTAGGCGCATTCCTGCCGTCGCCGTCGCCCTCATGTTCCCTATAAAGTCCTATGCGATAAAATCGTGACAGTGCGCCTCATGCTGTATGTGCGAGTGATAGGGTAGGGGGGGGTGGCATGAGCGAGCCGACGATGGTGGCTCGGTCTTGTGTGCGCAAGGGAGAAAAGCGGAGAGGAAGCGCGCCGCCTTCCGTCGCGTGATGCATCAGGGGGAATAGAGGGAGGCGGGGAGGGGGGCCTTAGGATTTTTTAATTTGTGAATCTGTATTGTACAAAATGTTTATTTGCCTTGTTTAACGCATTATATACACTGACTTTTTTTAGATACGTGGATTTATTGGATACTTGTACGTATACTTAAATATCTTGTTGCGAGGTTTTGTGTCTACGTGCAGTCAACTTTGTTTCCAGTGACACTTTTTTTTGCTCTTTATCAAGCTGTATCTTCGCATTTGTATATTCCATTACTTCTTCGCATTTCTAATGTACGAGGGCGAATCAAATGAAAGTGAGCCAACCAATCCCGCGCAATAATGGTACGGTTCCTTATCTGCGAGGCATGCGTGTAGCACACAGATAACCCTAATGTACAAAAGTGACACGCAGGTGTGAGGATAAATGTTCTTCAACGCTCTCATATACTGGGTAGAACATGGTTGCGTGACATAATCGATACTCCGAAAGTTGAACAGTGTGGTGTCCTGAGGTTTTTGAGACCTATAGGCGTTTACCAAAAAGAAATTAGACGCCGTATGGCTGCTTTGTACGTTGAACATTGCATTTCATTGGCCACTGTGAAACGTTAAACAAACGGTTCAAAGGACGTGAAAGTTGCAAAAACGATCCAAGAGCGGCCCAAAGCCACCGTGCAATCACCCCCATCAAAAATGCAAAGGTTGATGAGCTGATGAGACAAGAACGGAGGATAAGCGTCGATGAACTGTCAGAGCGTGTGAACATCAGTCACTGTTCGGTTCATGCCATAATTCATGAACATCTCGGTTATCGGCTCTTGTGTGCGCAATGGATGCCCGAGATTTTGAACCACCGCCAGAACACGAGGTTCGGCGCTGCCTTGACTCCTCTGTTCCGGTATCACAGTCAGGGTGATGACTTCTTGTCTGCAATTGTGGTCGGGGACGAACCATGGGGCCACTACTATGCGCCTGAAACACAACGGCAACGCTTACAGTGGAAACATTCGTATTCACCACCCCACAAGAAAGCAAAGGCCGTCGTTTCCGCCGGAAAGGTGTTGACCTTTTTCTTTCTTTCTTTTTTTGATCGTCAGGGACCATTACTGATAGAATTTGCTAAATCTCGAGACTATATATTATTTCCGATATTGTGAAACGCCCGATCGGCGGTGTGTCGCAATCAAGAACAAAAGACGGAAAATTTACGAATGTTGCCATCTTGCTCCACGACAATGCCCGTCCCCACGTCGCTAATGTGGTTAACACAAATCTGGCAAAGTTCAAGTTGGAAACGCTGCAGCATCCGCCATATAGCCCAAACCTGTCGCCTTGCGACTTCCACATCCTGGGGCAACTGAACAAACAGCTCAAGCTTACGTTGCAGCTTGGCCGCCCCTCAGCCCCCATCCACCCGAACGAAATTTCTGGCTACGCCGCTGCTACAGAGTGTAATTGAAGATTACGCTAAGCAGGAATTTCGAGGCTGGAAAATTACAAGATTCTGCATTGATCATATTATGGTCCAATTTGCAAATGAATGCTATGCTTCTGGTATCATAAAAAATTAGTGGATCACTTCTTTGTGTCCATCATGATGATGACGGATAAACACATTGAAATTTGTGTTCACATTACTACAAAAAAAAAAGGTATTACATAACAACGTAGTAAATATATATATATTCAAAATTTTGATTGGACGTCCCCGTTACGACTTGGTCACATAAGTTTGTACGAGAAAATAACAAAAATATTGTGAAATATTTATCTGATGTCAACGAAAGGAGTAAAGATTAAAATAAGAAACGCTGACAATAAAGGGACGACTGAAGAGCTAGTTCACTTATGTTATCTGAAACATGAAACTTGGCAAAACTGCACAAAAGACCCAGAAAATTCTTCACACAGAGATGAATACAGATAATTAAGAAACCTTGTAACCGCAAAAATTCAGCGAACTAAACGAACTTACCTCGTGTGGCAGTTTACTTTTTAAAAATGATAAAAAAACTTCGGAAATGGTGAACGAAATAATGGGCAGATCCAAGAAGGCGTCTATTGACAACGCAGTAAAAAAAAACTTTCCCGGGGAAAATTTTCACATTTTATGGGATAAATTTAATACGACCTTCAAAAGTGTAGCAGCAGAACTGAGACGTATGAACGCTGATAAAGAAACCACGTATCGGCCGAAACGTTGTGCGGATTCTGCGTATTTGCCGCCTATTTCTGAATGTGATCTATAAGCTCTGTGCCAGATGGAAAACCACAAACCGCCTGGGTATGATAAAATTCGCTTTAGAGATCTGTTCTACAACTTTAATAGGCTAAAGGAAGTTATCCTTAAAATACTAAATGAATATTCGAAACGGGTGAAATACCGGATGAACTAAAGGTATCCATAGTAAGACCATCATGTCATCATCATCATCATCATCATCATCATCAGCCTGGTTACGCCCACTGCAGGGCAAAGGCCTCTCCCACACTTCTCCAACTATCCCGGTCATGTACTAAATGTGGCCATGTTGTCCCTGCAAACTTCTTAATCTCATCCGCCCACCTAACTTTCTGCCGCCCTCTGCTACGCTTCCCTTCCCTTGGAATCCATTCCGTAACTCTTAATGACCATCGGTTATCTTCCCTCCTCATTACGTGTCCTGCCCATGCCCATTTCTTTTTCTTGATTTCAACTAAGATATCATTAACTCGCGCTTGTTCCCTCACCCAATCTGCTCTTTCCTTATCCCTTAACGTTACACCTATCATTCTTCTTTCCATAGCTCCTTGCGTCGTCCTCAATTTAAGTAGAACCCTTTTCGTAATCCTCCAGGTTTCTGCCCCGTACGTGAGTACTGGTAAGACATAGCTGTTATAAACTTCTCTCTTGAGGGATAATGACAATCTGCTGTTCATGATCTGAGAATGCCTGCCAAACGCACCCCAGCCCATTCTTATTCTTCTGATTATTTCAGTCTCATGATCCGGATCCACAGTCACTATCTGTCCTAAGTAAATGTATTCCCTTATAACTTCCAGCGCCTCACTACCTATCGTAAACTGCTGTTCTCTTCCGAGACTGCTAAACATTACTTTAGTTTTCTGCAGCGTAATTTTTAGACCCACCCTTCGGCTTTGCCTCTCCAGGTCAGTGAGCATGCATTGCAGTTGGTCCCCTGAGTTACTAAGCAAGGCAATATCATCAGCTAATCGCAAGTTGCTAAGGTATTCTCCATCAACTTTTATCCCCAATTCTTCCCAATCCAGGTCTCTGAATACCTCCTTTAAGCACGCTGTGAATAGCATTGGAGAGATCGTATCTCCCTGCCTGACGTCTTTCTTTATTGGGATGTCGTTGCTTTCTTTATGGAGGACTACGGTGGCTGTGGAGCCGCTATAGATATCTTTCAGTATTTTTACATACGGCTCGTCTACACCCTGATTCCGCAATGCCTCCATAACTGCTGAGGTTTCGACTGAATCAAACGCTTTCTCGTAATCAATGAAAGCTATATATAAAGGTTGGTTATACACCGCACATTTTTCTATCACCTGATTGATAGCATGAATATGGTCTATTGTTGAGTAGCCTTTACGGAATCCTGCCTGGTCCTTTGGTTGACGGAAGTCTAAGGTGTTCCTGATTCTATTTGCAATTACCTTAGTAAATACTTTGTAGGCAACGGACAGTAAGCTGATCGGTCTGTAATTTTTCAAGTCTTTGGCGTCCCCTTTCTCATGGATTAGGATTATGTTAGCGTTATTCCAAGATTCCGGTACGCTCGAAGTCATGAGGCATTGCGTATACAGGGTGCCAGTTTTTCTAGAACAATCTGCCAACCATCCTTCAACAAATCTGCGGTTACCTGATCCTCCCCAGCTGCCTTCCCCCTTTGCATAGCTCCCAAGGCTTTCTTTACTTCTTCCGCCGTTACTTGTGGGATTTCGAATTCCTCTAGACTATTCTGTCTTCCATTATCGTCGTGGGTACCACTGGTACTGTATAAATCTCTATAGAACTCCTCAGCCACTTGAACTATCTCATCCATATTAGTAATGATATTGCCGGCTTTGTCTCTTAACAGATGCATCTGATTCTTGCCAATTCCTAGTTTCTTCTTCACTGCTTTTAGGCTTCCTCCGTTCCTGAGAGCATGTTCGATTCTATCCATATTATACTTCCTTATGTCAGCTGTCTTACGCTTGTTGATTAACTTCGAATGTTCTGCCAGTTCTATTCTAGCTTTAGGGTTAGAGGCTTTCATACATTGGAGTTTCTTGATTAGATCTTTCGTCTCCTGCGATAGCTTACTGGTATCCGGTCTAGCGGAGTTACCACCGACTTCTATTGCACACTCCTTAATGATGCCCACAAGATTGTCATTCATTGCTTCAACACTAAGGGCCTCTTCCTGAGTTAAAGCCGAATACCTGTTCTGTAGCTTCATCTGGAATTCCTATATTTTCCCTCTTTCCGCTAACTTATTTATCGGTTTCTTATGCACCAGTTTCTTCCGTTCCCTCCTCGGGTCTAGGTTAATTCGAGTTCTTACCATCCTATGGTCACTGCAGCGCACCTTGCTGAGCACGTCCACATCTTGTATGATACCAGGGTTAGCGCAGAGTATGAAGTCTATTTCATTTGTAGTCTCGCCGTTCGGGCTCCTCCACGTCCACTTTCGGCTATCCCGCTTGCGGAAGAAGGTATTCATTATCCGCATATTATTCTGTTCCGCAAACTCTACTAATAGCTCTCCCCTGCTATTCCTAGTGCCTATGCCATATTCCCCCACTGCCTTGTCTCCAGCCTGCTTCTTGCCTACCTAGGCATTGAAGTCGCCCATCATTATAGTGTATTTTTTCTTGACTTTACCCATCGCCGATTCCACGTCTTCATAGAAGCTTTCGACTTCCTGGTCATCATGACTGGATGTAGGGGCGTAGACCTGTACAACCTTCATTTTGCCCCTCTTATTAAGTTTCACAACAAGACCTGCCACCCTCTCGTTAATGCTATAGAATTGCTGTATGTTACCAGCTATATTCTTATTAATCAGGAATCCGACTCCTAGTTCTCGTCTCTCCGCCAAACCCCGGTAGCACAGGACGTGCCCGCTTTTTAGCACTGTATATGCTTCTTTTGGCCTCCTAACTTCACTGAGCCCTATTATATCCCATTTACTGCCCTCTAATTCCTACAATAGCACTGCTAGACTCGCCTCACTAGATAACGTTCTAGTGTTAAACGTTGCCAGGTTCATATTCCAATGGCGGCCTGTCCGGCGGCCTGACCATCATCTAAGAATGGCAAAAAGTGAGAGTGCGCAAACTACAGGTAAATCGCAATCTTAGCTCATATCATGGAAAAACACGTTGCGTCTACCATGCAATCATTCGGCGACAAGTTTTCTTGAAATAACACAGCGCAGTTTGTATCCACAAAGAAGACTCGGTTACACTGCTTGAAGAATTTGCGGATGTTATCACCAATGCATTCCAAAACAATCACGTAGTACTAGCACTATTCTTAGACCTGACCAAAGCATATTATAGAATAGACCACAATCGGTTGTAAGAAAATTTAAACTCCGTGGGCTTTCGGAATGAGTTTCACATATTCTTTAGTAATTACTTTAAAAATACAGTACAGTGTGTAAGACGTGGTGATCTTTATGGTGACTTTCAATCAATAAAATATGGGCGACGACAGGGTAGCGCGCTCGGACCATTGTTTTTCAACATATATGTATCTGATCTAGGTTTATTAAAAACTAACTCGAAGATGTTTCAATACGCAGACGATACAGCACTTGCCCTGGAAGTATCTGAATATGAAATAGAGAATCAAACCTTTCAGCAGGATATTAGCAAAGTGCTAGACTGGTTTTCAGAAAATGCAATATCTGTAAATCGCGAAAAAACAAAGATATGTTTCAGAAATCATAAGAAGCCAACAAATACTGACACCAAGGACAACATAGGAGAAATTACTTGTGCTTATAAACGAAAATAAAGAAACGATAAATTAATGGAAACTAAAGTGGATGAAAAGACAACTTACCGCAGGTGGGAACCGAACCCACAACCTTCGCATTTCGCGTGCGATGCTCTACCAATTGAGCTACTGCAGCGCCGTTTCCCCATCCACTTTCTTGGGTATTTATGTTTCCAAGTAGAACCCTGGGAGTGGTAGCCAGCGCCACCACTCAGACTTTGGCGGCGGACGTGACACATCCTTTCTGCCACAGGCGTCACGAGAACGTTATCTTTTTGGCTGAAGGCAACCGGTCAATAAACCCACACATGCTACCTGAAGGCATCAATGTTGCCGGATTCGAGACCCCCGTTTTGTAATAAACGAGAAGAAAGGGGGTTACCCGAGGGGCCCGTTTTTTATTAGTCATATCATCAGAAGCCAACAAACACAGACACCGAGGACAACATAGGTGAAATAACTTGTGCCTAATAAATGAAATAAAGAAACGATAAAGTAATGGAAATGAAAGTGGATGAAAAAACAACTTGCCGCAGGTGGGGAACGATCCCACAACCTTCGCATTTCAGAAAGCCGCACAAGAATATTTCTCTGCCTTCATACCTGCACGGTTCGAGGTGTTCCCCATTTAGGTGCCTGGTTTTAGGGTACGAACCAGTTAAGTACCTGGGTGTTCTTTTTGACCAACACGTTAGATGGATTGAGCATGTTACCTATCTATCTGAAAGGATAAGGGCCGCTGCGGCAATGTTGTACAACTTGTGAGGGGAAACCCCACTGAATTTGCGAATAACCATATACAACGCATTAGTTGAATCTGCATTTATGTATGCGATAACATTAGGCAGATTTAGAATAGGGTTTGTCGCCTTACGCACGTTAACCGTAAGCACCTTTGCGGGACGCTACGTAGCGCACCCTTTCAAGTATTTTAGTTTACCGTGCGGAAAGGAAAACGTAAAGAAGACGTTACAAAACAGGGCGCCGTCTGGTGCTTCATGCACAACGTATCCAAGGCAAGACGATCCATTAGAAACCATCCTGCTGTTGCTATGCGGATGCGTCTCGTTGGCCTACGGGTGCCAGAATCGCCGAACGATCTCAAAAAATGGACGCGCTATGCGCTCATAACTAACCTTTCAGGTTAGCTTAGAGAAATCGAAAGCTCATTACAATAGTTACTGGCGATCACCGCGAGTGAGAGCGTAGCCATCACGAGAATTCACGCTGAAGCGGGAGCCATGGGTGCCGCCATCTTCGACAACGCTATTTCTTAGCGTCCGTAAACATTACGAACGTTAAACTCGCAAAATAATGTAGGTTATCATAGCGCACGTAAACAACAGAAAACCAATAACGTTCGGAGCATGCGTAGTGAGGACGACGCAATTTCTTTAAGTACGTAATGTGTTTACGTTTGGTTGCAAACGCTATTCTAAAACTATTATATGGAACTTGCTCACACTATAAGAGACAAACCTTGAAGAATGTAATTAAAGGAATTGCAAATATAGTAACTTACGGCACTGCATTGCAATCAGTTGACATGGAAAAAACATACGTTCATTTCGGTGTACTACGAATACAGCAACTGTTTAATTTTGTTGTGCTTTCGCCGTATTACTTCTCGAATGATTTCAAGATACCAGTTCGAAAAAATGTAACATTACGTACAACAGAGCGCTTCATTAAATCACGTTGTCATACTAATTATGGTATCAAGAGGCACGAATATTAAGTTCCAAGTCTTTTTCATCACGTTGACGATAGCCTGTTTGGAATTACCTCCAAAAGAAAAATGCATAAAGAAAGTAGAAAATGGTGTGTGACTGTAAGGGCCAATATATAATGTAACACAACGGTCCTTTCATGGACTGTAATGCCTTGACATCAAATACGCTTAATTTTTATTACACTTTTTTATTATTTTTTTCTTGTTTGTCCTTTTTTCTTTCTCTTTTTTTTCTTTAGGAACACATCATTGCTCTCTGTGTATAAAATATGGCTTTTGTAAGGTGCTGTTGTTGCGTGTAAGGTGCGTTGTTGTAAGGTGTTGCACCTGAAATGTCATTTTTTTTTAATTTGGTGCAGAATCCTCTGTTGAATTTGGAAAAATAATTTGTATAATTTTGTTATACACATTTAGATGCTCTACAACCTGGTTGATCGACAAGCGCAATGTGCTTAGCCAAGTCTACTGGATGCTATCTGTTTTTAATAAAAATTGACGTTAAAAATTAAAATTGAACGTTCTCGTTTCGAATGCGACCATCAGACAATTTTATTAATGCTGATTTATTCATTTATAATGCAATATTTGTCGTAAATTATTAAGTTGCAATGTGACGAAGCAGTCATTTGAAGGCCCAAGAACAACGCTTAGGCCACTTCCATGTACTAACGCATAATTCCCTTGCTGGCTGAAGCTCCATGCCTGCAGCTCCCGTGCAGCCTGTAGGCCACAGTCCCCTCTAGTAAATTTAGCCGGAAACTCTGTGGTCCGTGCCGTGCCCTGCCCACACTGCTGTTTATGAGCCAAACATGTCACAACGTTATTATCACGCAATACTCTATCGTTACGCGTGACACTATTCACATGCTACGCCGAAATGCAAGCCGCTGTTCATGTGAATGCACAGTGTGAGAGACGTCGACGCAGCGTTGATGTGAGTAGAAATTGTATAGAACTTGGGAGTTGGACGTCAGACAGGACCCTGTCTGACGTCGGTCCTGGGAAGGGTGGCGAGCAGACACGCGTGTGACTGAGAAAGAAGTGCGACACATTGATAAACAAGTTTAAGGCTTCTGTGTACCTCTTGTATCATAGCGGAACGTACCCATTCTGCGGCGCACCGAAGAATGGGCGCATACCCAGTGATCCAAGAGTGCGGTAGGCCAAGCATAAGAAACTTAAGAAATTCAAAGGAGCTGTTCAATATTATTCGGCATTTCATTAAAAAGCCTGTGTACTTTTGATATGAGTATAAGCCGACACTACAGGGTGTTTCACTTAACTTGGGCTAAACTTTAAAATTATCCAAATGTTACGTAGCTGAAGAGAACCAAGTTACTGTTGTTAACCGTCACTTGGAGACACTCAGATAAATTTTTTTTGCATTCCGCCGAACTAAATAATTAGTCCTAATTAATCAACCAACTTCTCAATTATTATAATTAGCTGAAAAGTGTCAATAAGAAAATATTAGTGCAACATGAAAAACTCCCGATACGGCTTTCTGTTGCTCAATACGTGCTATATATAAGTGCTTCTCTGAGCCTGAAAAAAGCTATACCCAGAGGAGTCAGGATACCTCCATTAGAAACAGTAATGAACAGGATACAGAAACTCCTCCTATAACAAGCAATGAGGTCAAAAAGGCCTTGCAAGACATGAAAGGAGGAATAGCAGCAGGAGAAGATGGAATAACAGTCGATTTAATCAAAGGTGAAGAAGACATAATGCTTGAAAAACTGGCGGCTCTCTATACGAAATGTCTATCGACTGCAAGGATCCCAGAAAACTGGAAGAATGCCAACATTACACTAATCCACAAAAAGGGAGACGTTAAAGAATTGAAAAATTATAGACCCATTAGCTTACTCCCAGTATTATATAAAATATTTACCAAAATAATCTCCAATAGAATAAAGGCAACACTGGACTTCAGTCAACCAAGGGAGTAGGCTGGCTTCAGGAAGGGATACTCTACAATGGATCACATCCTTGTCATTAATCAGGTTATCAAGAAATCCGGATAGTACAATAAGCCTCTTTATATGGCTTTCATAAATTACGAAAAGGCATTTGATTCAGTAGAGATACCAGCAGTCATAGAGGCCTTACGTAATCAAGGAGTACAGAACGCTTACGTAAATACCTTGGAAAATATATACAGAGGTTCTGCAGCTACTTTAATTCTACACAAGAAAAGCAGGAAGATACCAATAAAGAAAGGGGTCAGGCAGGGAGACACAATTTCTCCTATGCTATTCACTGCGTGCTTGGAAGAAGTATTCAAGCTATTAAAATGGGAAGGCTTAGGAGTAGGATCTACGGCGAATATATCTCAGCAACCTTCCCATTGCCGATGACATCGTTCTATTCAGCAACAATGCAGACGAGTTACAACAAATGGTTAAGGACATTAACAGAGAGAGTGTAAGAGTGGGCTTGAAGATTAATATGCAGAAGACAAAGATAATGATGAATAGCCGGGCAAAGGAACAAGAGTTTAGGATCGCCAGTCGCCTCTAGAGTCTGTGAAGGAGTATGTTTACCTTGGTCAATTAATCACAGGGAACCGCGATCATGAGAAGGAAACTCAGAAGAATAAAAATGGGTTGAATCGCATACGGTAGACATTATCAGCTCCTGACTCGAAGCTTACCATTATTATTGAAAAGGAAGGTGTACAATCAATGCATTTTACCAGTGCTGACATATGGGGCAGAGACTTGGAGACTGACAAAGAAGCTTGAGAACAAATTAGGGACTGCGCAAAGAGCGATGGAACGAAGATTGCTAGGCATAACCTTAAGAGACAGAAAGAGAGCGGTTTGGATCAGAGCAAACGGGTATAGACGATAAACTAATTGACATCAAGAGAAAAAAACGGAGCTGCGCAGGTCATGTAATGCGCTGGTTAAATAACCTTTGGGCCATTATGGTTACAGAATGGGCACCAAGAGAAGGGAAACGCAAAGACGGCAGAAGACTATGTGGAGCGATGAAATTAGGAAATTCGCGGGCGCTAGTGGGAATCGGTTGGCGCAGGACAGGGTGTTTGGATCCCACCGATGGCATCGGTTGTTGGGAACTCGGCGCTGACGCCCGTGGTTGTACCTGGGTCGCAAGCCCCAAGGGTAGCGTTGGCCTGGCGGCCTGGGGTACAACTGGAAGCATCCGAAGGTCCCGGCAAAGCATGAGTCGACTGGTAACAACAAAACAACTTGTTTATTTTAACATCGCAAAGAGTTGGCGGTCAGGTTGACCGAAGTAGAGAGACGGGAGAGCACTTTACTCAACAGAAGAAATCGGAGCCCTCCTTTTGGCGTCCGGGGGCAGCTGTTTTTATACTCTCGCAGTTGAGGGCAAGAAGGAACCCCTCAATAGACGAGCACGTGATTGTACAATGGGCTAATGGTGACGCACACTGTCGTAGCGCCGCCGGTCGGGCACAAAGACTGGGAGGAGAGGGTGACCCCTGCTGTCGCATCGCCTGGTTCGGACACAATGACTGGAAGGAGAGGGTGACCCCTGCTGTCGCATCGCCTGGTTTGGGCACAATGGCACATACACTCACACACGCACATGAAGACACGTGGCATCGGAACATGCCTGGAAACGCCTGGAAACACCTGGCGGGGAGCGTTGCGGCGACGCCGAACGGGCCAAAATGTCTGCCGCCCCGCCGCAGTCGCGCCGGCAAAACCGCGTGTCGCAGGCGAAACGCAACAGACCGCCCCGCCGGGGGAAGGAGATCCCGATGGACAGGGGACTGCATCCGCTGTCCGGAGGGATGTCGCTCGATGATGCTCATAACCGAAGTCGGGCGTCCCTCGACGTTTCTTGAGCGCAGCGCACAGAGAAGGCCTCGTTCTCTCGTTCAGGTTCGCACGGGACACTGCAAAGTGACTTCGGGAGAGTTCTCATTTTTGTTCTCGTTCCCGGCAAGCGTTAGAACTACGCTGAAACTCAACCGCTCAGTCAGCAAGCACGGCACAACCCTCACTAAGCCCTGCCAGGCTCTTTCCCCTTTTTATACCACTGCCTAGTTCCTTACAGTAGTCTAGCATCACTCAGAACGCGTCCACAAATTGGAAAATTGCACTAGAAAGCATATCATCACTTTGAAACACTAAACAAAAGCAATATGTTAAAAAAAATCCTGCCTCAGGAAGAAAAACATCAGTAACAAACAATTTTGAGGCTGATTCCTACGTTAGGGGCTTCGACTTAAGCCATCGGCGTTACCGTTGAGACTCCCCTTTTTGTAACGCACCTCAAAGGAATATTGTTGTAAAGCGAGGCTCCAGCGCAGGAGGCGGCCATTTTTGGGAGAGATGGTCTGCAGCCATTGGAGAGGGCAGTGATCCGTCTCAATGATAAACCTCGAGCCGGCTAGATAGCATGACAATTTCTGAACGGCCCACACGAGACACGCACACTCTTTCTCGGTGGCGCTATACGCCTGCTCACGACTGGTCAGCTTACGACTAGCATACAGGACGGGGTGTTCTACTTCTCCATTTTCCCGTTGGCACAGTACAACGCCCATGCCTCGCTCACTAGCATCGCACTGAACAACGAACCCTTTTGTATAGTCTGGCGATCGTAGCACAGGCTGGTTTGTTAGGGCACTCTTTAGGGCGCTAAAAGCTCTTTCCTTTGTCTCGTCCCAGACGACTGTTTGGGGCTCTGTTTTTCTTAGAGCATCCGTCAGGGGAGCCGCGATATCAGAGTACCTGGGAATGTACCTCTGATAGTAGCCGGCGACACCTAAGAACGACCGAATATCGGTCTTCGTGCGCGGTTGCGGGAAGTCTCGCACAGCGGCCACTTTTATTTCAGAGGGGCGGCGACGACCCTGACCAATCACGTGACCGAGGTAGACAACCTCGGCCTGTGCTAACTGGCACTTAGGAGCCTTGACTGTCAAGCCCGCTTCGCGCAGGCGGGTTAGCACTGCCCGCAAGTGTGCCATATGCTCAGACCAGGATGCGGAGAATATCGCTACGTCGTCTAGATACGGTAAAGCGAATTCTTGCTGTCCCCGCAACACTTTATCCATGAGGCTTGAAAAACAGTATGGCGCGTTCTTCAAACCAAAACTCAACACTTTAGGACGGAATGTTCCCATTGGTGAAATGAACGCCGCATACCTACTAGCCTCTTCTGCAAGTGGAACCTGCCAATAACCCCTGACAAGATCTAGGGTGGAAATAAACTGAGCGCTACTAACTTTCTCAAGGCGCTCCTCGATGTTAGGGATCGGATAAATTTGATCCTTAGTGATGGAATTAAGCCTGCGGTAGTCGACGCAAGGACGAGGTTCCTTGCCCGGTACCTCAACTAAAATCAAAGGGGAGGTATAATCACTCTCACCTGCCTCAATAACACCGAGCTGTAGCATTTTCTTTACCTCAGCCTCCATAATATCGCTCTGGCGGGGTGACACCCGATACGCCTTGGATCGTACTGGCTCTGGGGAGGTAAGTTCTATATCATGAGTAAGTACAGAAGTCCTACCAGGCCTCTCAGAGAACAGACCTTGAAACTCTTGTAATAGCTGGTGTAGTTCGGTTTTCTGCTCGGGCGACAGCGGTGCTTTACTGATAAGGTCACTAATGACTTGACCGGTGTCTTCCCTGTTCGTCACTGAGCCTAGTCCCGGAAGCTCGACCGGAAGCTCTTCAGGAACGTTTACCATCATGCACACCACTGCTTCCCTTTGTCTATAAGGTTTGAGCAGATTACAGTGGTAAACTTGCTGTGCTTTCCGCTTTCCTGGCAGACTTACCACGTAGTTAACGTCCGACAGTTTCTGAACAATTCGTGCTGGGCCCTCCCACTGCACGTCTAGTTTGTTGTTTAGCGATGTGCGCAATATCATGACCTCATCGCCCACCTCAAAACGACGGGCCCTGGCTGTCCGATCATAATAAACCTTGGCCCTCTGCTGGGCCTTTGTCATTGCTTCACCTGACAACTCCTGTGCCCTTCTTAAGCGTTCGAGGAGCTTAAGTACGTACTCCACCACGACTGGGTCGTCGCCCCTACCTTCCCATGATTCTCGAAGCATGCGAAGCGGAGACCGAAGCGAGCGACCGTACACCAGTTCAGCTGGCGAAAACCCCGTAGCCGCATGCGGCGCGGTCCTTAAAGCAAACATCACCCCAGGCAGACACAGCTCCCAGTCAGTTCGATGTTCAAAACACAACGCTCTCAACACGCGCTTCATGACGGAGTGGAGCTTCTCAACGGAATTCGACTGTGGGTGGTACACTGAGCTGTGTAACAGCTTTACCCCACACCTTTCGAGAAAAGTTGTCGTCAAAGCGCTAGTAAACACTGTGCCCTGATCTGATTGGATTTCCGCAGGGAAACCAACTCGCGCAAATATGGACAGTAGTGCATTAACTATCTCAACTGAGCTGAGTTCTTTAAGCGGCACTGCTTCAGGGAACTTTGTCGCTGGGCAGATCACAGTCAAAATGTGTCTGTACCCCGTGGCTGTTACCGGCAGAGGTCCCACTGTATCAATAACGAGCCGTCTAAAAGGCTCCGTTATGATAGGTACCAATTTCAACGGCGCCCTTGATTTGTCCCCTGGTTTGCCCACCCGCTGACAAGTGTCACATGTCCTCACGAAATGGTCTGCGTCCCGAAAACACCCTGGCCAATAGTACTCTTGCAAGAGACGGTCCTTAGTTTTCTTAACTCCTAGGTGTCCGGACCACGAACCCCCGCGTGACAAGCGCAACAGATCCTGACGATAGCATTGAGGCACGATCAGCTGATCGAACTCCACTCCTCTGCGGTCTAGATACTTCCGGTACAGGACTCCACCTCTTTCCACAAAACGCGCAGTTTTCCTGGCGATACCTTCTTTGACATTGCAGCGCACGTTTTCCAGGCTGCCATCCTTTTTTTGCTCGGCTATCAAAGCCGACCGGCTGACTTTTAGCAACCTATCAAGTCCGTCTGACGTAGGCGCGATGAGCAAATCAGTAGATAGCTCTTCTAACTTTCCCGTGTTGGGCGTTTCCTCTCCAGTATCTGGCGCCTTTAACGTTACAGACTCAAGTTTATTCAGTTCGGGCGTGCTCTGAATATCAGCTTGCTGCGCCTCTGACCCTTTTTCGTTGTTTGATAACGTCGGCCCCGCAACCACCGCCTTTGCAGCGAGCTCCCGAACCTTCGATCTGGTTAAGGCCTGAACACTAGCTTCACCAAACAAAAGCCCCTTCTCGCGCAGGAGGTGATCGGACCTGTTTGAAAATAGGTACGGGTACTGGGGTGGCAGCATAGATGACACTGCCGCCTCCGTCTCAAGCGCTCCGAAAGGTCCTTCAATAAGCACCTTTGCTACTGGCAGACACACGCTATGAGCTTCCACGGCTTGCTTGATCCATGCGCACTCGCCCGTGAACATATGGGGTTCTACGTAAGACGGGTGAACTACATCCATCGTAGCTGCGGAATCGCGAAGCACTCGGCACTCTTTCCCGTTCACGAGGAGGTCTCGCATGTAAGGCTCGAGAAGCTTCATGTTCTCGTCAGTGCTGCCTATTGAAAAAAACACAACTTTTGGTGTTGTTTCCGGACACTGCGCCGAAAAGTGACCCGGCTTCTGGCACGTATAACAAACGCGCGCTTGCGTCATCTCGAACCGCTTTCTGCGTTCGGCTTCGGCTGCCGCCGTCTCCTTAGGTTCGGTCGCACTGCTTCCACTCGCATCCGCACTACGCGTGTTCCCCTTTGCTCTCATGGGTGTGAACTTCGGCCTCTCAAACTTCAAGCCAAATTCACCCTTTTGACCGTCCTTAGCTCCGCGAGCCCGACGCGTCACAAACTCCTCCGCTAGCTCAGCGGCTTTAGCCACCGTACAAACGTCTGGCCTATCCAAGACCCAGTATCGCACGTTCTCCGGTAACCGACTATAAAACTGTTCTAGCCCGAAGCACTGCAGAACTTTATCGTGGTCACCAAACGCTTTCTCTTCTTTGAGCCACTCCTGCATGTTCGACATAAGCCTATACGCAAACTCTGTATATGACTCACTTTTGCCTTTCTCATTTTCCCGAAACTTCCGACAGAACGCCTCCGCAGACAGCCGGTACTTTTTTAGAAGACTCGATTTCACTGTGTCGAAATCCTCTGCCTCCTCTCTATCCAAGCGAGCGACTACGTCGGCCGCCTCGCCGGGTAACAAAGTGAGCAAGCGCTGTGGCCACGTTTCCCGAGAGAACCCCTGCTTCTCGCACGTTCGCTCAAAGTTAACCAGGAACAAACCAATGTCCTCTCCAAGCTTAAACGGCCGCATCAGGTCAGTCATTTTGAACAATACGCGTTCTCCTGCACCGTGTGCCTGACTTCCATTACGAGCGCGTTCCATCTCTACCTCGAGACGCTTCATTTCCAAAGCATGTTCGCGCTCTTCTTTTTCTTTCTGCTCTTTAAGTTCGCGCTCCTGTTTCTCTTTTTGCTCTTTAAGTTCGCGCTCCTGTCTTTTTGACCTCTCCTCAATAGTCTCAAGGCATTCCGACAGCTCGTCATCCTCAGCCTCTAACTCAAGAATAGCCTTTAGCAGTTCTGGTTTTCTGAGTTTGTCCGAGACATCCAGACCCAACTCTTTTGCAAGCTCCAACAATTTCGGTTTGCGCAACGACTTCAAATCCATGGCTGCTCTGAATGCTGCTTTCTCTACTGCTTACTATTGTCTTGCCGCAAACTAACCCGGCAGCAACGACAATCACAATTACCAGCTCTGTTTCTGACACTAACAAAAGCCTGGCAAAGCTCAGAAGAAGAAAGTCGCGCACTCACCAAACCTCGCAGCCAAGAGTTCCGCGCAGTCGTTCCGCTGCAGGCAACCAGTCATCACACAGGGCTCGTTGCACTGCTCCCGGATCGTCGATGAGCTGCTCAGCATACAGTCAACTGCATCTCTTCGCTGCTGGCCTCCGTTGTCGCGATCTCATCGCTGGCAGACAGTTGTTTGAAGTCGGAGGCGATCTCACCGCTGCCAACCAGATGTTTGGATCCCACCGATGGCATCGGTTGTTGGGAACTCGGCGCTGACGCCCGTGGTTGTACCTGGGTCGCAAGCCCCAAGGGTAGCGTTGGCCTGGCGGCCTGGGGTACAACTGGAAGCATCCGAAGGTCCCGGCAAAGCATGAGTCGACTGGTAACAACAAAACAACTTGTTTATTTTAACATCGCAAAGAGTTGGCGGTCAGGTTGACCGAAGTAGAGAGACGGGAGAGCACTTTACTCAACAGAAGAAATCGGAGCCCTCCTTTTGGCGTCCGGGGGCAGCTGTTTTTATACTCTCGCAGTTGAGGGCAAGAAGGAACCCCTCAATAGACGAGCACGTGATTGTACAATGGGCTAATGGTGACGCACACTGTCGTAGCGCCGCCGGTCGGGCACAAAGACTGGGAGGAGAGGGTGACCCCTGCTGTCGCATCGCCTGGTTCGGGCACAATGACTGGAAGGAGAGGGTGACCCCTGCTGTCGCATCGCCTGGTTTGGGCACAATGGCACATACACTCACACACGCACATGAAGACACGTGGCATCGGAACATGCCTGGAAACGCCTGGAAACACCTGGCGGGGAGCGTTGCGGCGACGCCGAACGGGCCAAAATGTCTGCCGCCCCGCCGCAGTCGCGCCGGCAAAACCGCGTGTCGCAGGCGAAACGCAACAAGGGGTAATTGGAGATCGCAGGGAGAGGCCTTCGTCCTGCAGTGCACATAAAACACACTTATTATTATTATTATTATTATTATTATTATTATTATTATTATTATTATTATTATTATTATTATTATTGATAGAAGTGCGCTTGCTGGCACTACTTTGTTGGTCAATAATCCGCAGCTCATAAGCCGAAGCACATGGTGCTCATACCCAATTGCTCTAGAATGGGGTACTCAAAATATATGAAAATTGAGAAGCTGTTCAATTTTATGAGCTGTTCAGTAAAGAGGGATTCGTGCTTTAGAGATGCCTATGAGCTGACAATATACATTCATGTCTTATGCGATTGTTATATTGTTTTATTACGCAGAACACAGGTGGGCTCACCGGCACTATTTTGTGGGTCGATTCCGTGGTATGTAAGCCGGTTCACTGTATTTGTCATAGGAGATACCAACCGACCGGAGGACGCAATACCGTTGTGGGCTAAGCAAAGGAAGCTTCTCTTCAACATTGGTTTTCGCGGTAGCTTTGTGGCCAAGGCATTGTACTGCTGAGCTCGAGGTCGCGAGCTCAATCCTGGCCGTGGCGGCTATGCATTTCGATGGTATTTAAATGCAAACCACGCTCGGTAGACTTGGATTTCAGTGCACGTTAAAGAAACCCAGGCGGTCTAAATTGTTTCGGCGCTTCCCCCCCCCTCCCCCCGGGTGTGCCTTATTATCACGTCGTTGTTATGTCATGCAAAAATAACTATTTAATTTTAATATTCTTCACAACTCTAATTTTTATTTTTTATTTTGTGATTAGCAAGTAGTGCTGGGATAACGTAGCGATTATAAGCTAACGCCGTTCCTTTTCCAGCTTTGTCTGCGGTCCGAGCGGCGTTCCGCCTACGTTATCACCGGGGTCGGCTGGTCGTGCTCGGTGGATGATAAGACAGGAATAGAATCAAGCCAAGAAAGTGCGCTGATGATACCGACCGCCCAACTCGTAGAGCGGAGGTTGTTCTTACGATATTACATTCTTTTGTTGTCGTGTCCCCAGTTAAAACATTTCTCACCTTATCCGTTCGGCCGCTTTTACAGCGCCTCAGAAGCAGTGAAGTGTTTTTGAAATAGGGTACCCAAAGTTAAGGGACGCTGTCGGCCGGGCGTATTAAAGAACCCAAAGAGAATACAAAAAAAAAAACGCTGAAGGCCAACACAGGAGTTTGAGTTACTGGGTGCCTAAAGCCGCTTAAGGAGGTCATACCTAAAACACCCTAATATGGCGTTTCTTTCGAGAGGATCGACGATTTTCTTTACTGCGTCGTCGCTGCTTTGAGACTGCCTTTCAATCAAAAGGTATCCCCACTGCTTCTAAAGTTATTCTCTCATTTAGTGCAGAGGTTTAGGGGTGTACGTCCTAAGATATTTGTGTTGCTGTTACTCAGTACTTGAGCGAATACGTCAGTACGTCGTGGAATCCAATCGGTTACTACAGTAACAGCTCTACCTGTGATGCTCTGGTTGAAATTCCTATTTTTATACTTTTTAATAATAATATTTACCCTAAATAATATAAAGTAATTTTACATATCTCATTGAACAGTCTCCCACTGTGGGTGTGTGCCTCATCTTTAGCAAAGAAGAAAAATACGAGGTGTGCTATGGTACGTTCCATAAGGTAAAGGTGGCGGCAACGACAACAGTCATGTTGTGCATAGCGTTACCAATGTCTGAGAACGTTGGCATATACGGTGAGCGCCATCCCTATAGAAATTTCTTATTGCATTCTAAATTTCTTAGTACCTGCAAATTTTCGTTCCATGTGTAAACGATAGCTTTCTTCCCTTTCATCAGCGTCATTAAATTTACTACGACTGTTATAATACATGCTGTACTCCATTTTTTTCTCCTTCTCATTCTCTTACTTCTATTTTTCTCACTTGAACCATATCACAATAATTTCGTGTCTTGCGCTATATGGTGGGCATGCGCATCGAAAAGTTCTGGCACAGCTTTCTCTACTAGACAGCGCAGTAGATTCGTCATTTTACTTTCCTTTATGGTGATATGTGTTGTCATCAAGGAGAGTCGTTTATGCTACTGATGAGGATACGTTTCTCGTATAACTGGCAGCTTTCAAAGTGAAGCCTTCTCAGCAAACCCTCGAGGACTTTGCTGATCATGACTGCGGCCGCTGCGCTTTTTCCGAACAGCTTGCACACCGGACAGGACTCGTGTAACGAGTCGGCGTACGAGTACCCGCATCTCGGCGACCCCTACAAATGTGCCGACGGCCGGGCGTATCCTCTACGAAATTACGCAGTGAGACGACAAACAGTATACATAAATATCCTGAAGACAACAAATATACGCGCCTTCAAACGCATAATTCCTTTATTAAAGCAAGCTTATTCTGCCTTTCTTCCCGTGCTTTGGCGTGTCTGTTCGGTCAGCTTCTTGCGGAGTAAGGTGAGCCGGTCCTGGAGATAATGAAACAGTAAATTGGGCTTATCCCTTAAATATAGTGTGATAAAAAGTGGTCCGATGACTTGGATAGCGTGGTGGGCCTTTTCGCGTCTGGCTCATTTGCCGTGCAGGCACGTGATTGCTATGCTGCAAAACGTGTTACAGAAAATGAACAGCTTAACAGCACTTCATCAAGTGCTTCACAAAAGCTTCGCTTTACAAAGATTCCAATATATGCGTTGGTTATGCATAACGCTCTCTCTTTTTTTTTTCCTTTTGTAAATCTCCTGTTGCGCATTTACCATAACCGTGTATTTCAATATGTATCTTGCGCAACCGTTTTTTTTTTCCTTCTTTGAATGCCAGTGAGCTTCACCTGACGAAGAAACACCGTTTTTTTATTTCTTTCTCTCGGCCACTACTTCGAATTGCCCTCTCCTCACCCTATTTTTTCCTCTTTTCAACTCCTGTTGTTTTGACTCGGATGGCACGTTTGCGAACCGACGGCACCCTTCTAAGTAATTTCCCTCGGTCGATTGAGAGCGCCTGCAACGACATCAGATGTGATTTCCTTGCTGCCTATCGCAGAAATGCGAAGCCACAGCCAGAAGCGTCCGCTCTCCCTGGGCGCATCCCTCTGCACCCATCGAACACACTCCGCAAAGAAAGTCAGAATAAAAGCCAGAAACGAAGAGAGAATGAGTTTCGTGCCACCTCTGCTGAGTTTATTCGTGCAGCATCCGTTAGATCGTGGCCAAATGACACGGAAAGAGCTCTTTCTTTCTCGCTTTAGCTGCAGGTGCCTAATAACCGTCGTTGCTTTAAGCTACTTACGTTCACTTTCGTCTCTGATGTCGCGAGCCCGGCTTCAGTTATTCTTTTTTTTACTGGCTTTCTCTCGCACAGCCGACGTGTCACTTCGTTTCCAGATGCTTGGTCGCTCAGGAGCGCTGTTTGCAGAGGCATTATCGGACGGCGTAGGGGCACTTTTGCTTTTCGCCTGCTGCCTCTCTGAGGCGCACACCGGAAAGGGCAGCGAAGACGGGGGAGGCCCGGAGAGCGCGCAATTCTGCACCGGCTCATTGCGCGCGCGCCGCGGCGGCGGTGTAAGCGCGCAGCTCCCACCGCCAGCCCGTGCTGCTGGCGGCAGCTCTGGCGGGAAGGGAGCGCGCGGGCTCCAAGCGTCCTCCTTTCCCCGTTTCCAATGGACGACTGTGCGCCGGACCGCAGTGAGCTCTGCATGGGCATACGCACAGCAGCAGCAGAGCAGCAAGGGAGAGCGGCGGCCTGGGCCGCCGCGGCAGCAGGCCACTGAATAATTCACGGTCCAAGTCGTCGCGAAAGGGCTGTTTGGACGTAGCCCCGGGTCGCCCCGATGCATCCGACTCGGCTTCCAGTTTGATACTCGACGATGCGCCCGTGGACGCTCGTTTGTTATGAGCATTTTCCCCATCCGCGCAGTTCTGGCCGGTCCGCGAGTGCCACCGAATAATCTGGGCCCCTTCACTCTCGCGCGCCAGCATCGCTACGCGCAGGCACCTTGGCCCAGCGTCCCCGTACCTAACCGTTCAGGCTCCCTGAGAAGTTGCGGTGCCACTCTCTTGCGGCTCCTCTGGTAAAAGGGTGGCGGCGCTCAGCGGTTGGCCCTTGCGAATTCATAAAAGCTGTCGCCGCGGTCGGCGTACGCGAAATCCCCCCCCGCCACCGGAAGCCCCCATGACCCGTGTAACGGCGTTTAAAGAACATCGCGCGTGCTACGTCGGGCCCGCCTGCCGGCCGCGAGCGACGGCTTGTCGTGTGGGCCTAAAAATACGCGCGCCAGTTGGGGGTAGCAACCGGACGATTTTGTTTCCCCTGGAATACCCCCACTAACTTTGGTGCCGCTGTGTGCACCGCGACACAGTGCGCGCTCGCGCGCTTCCGGAGCTCCAGCTGCGTAGAGGAACAGTAATTAGGAGGAGCAGCTGATGCCCCTTTCTCGGCACACGTAAAGAGAAACGGGCACTTGAATTTAGTGCCAGCGGACAGCACCGACGACAACCCAAAGACAATGTGACAGAACCAGGCACTGGTTGCTCGCAGATTGAAAGAGCAATTGCTATCGCTTGGCATTTTTCTCTTCACGCCAGTAACCAACGAATTGGTTGTTCTCGTTGGCATAGACGAGACCGCAATGAATGGCGGGAGTCGAGGTCGTCAACAGGTGTTGCCGTTCTTTATTTTGCAATGTACTCGATAGCGGCCTCCACCTAATATATCTGCCGTTCGGCGCGACTTACGTACATACATGGATTGCGTCAAGGCGCTGAACAAGTGTTGTGTCATAGCCAGCGCTACACCAGCGTGTGCATAGAAGCAAAGAATGAGGGTCATTCTATGCCAACCGTCCAAACCTTGACGTTTGACCATCTTAGATTTGCTGAAAAATCATGCGCCATTCCACCCTGTAAAGGTGGATGACCAGCGAAGCTGTTTAGCCTACGGCACAGAGGTGACACAGAATTTTGAGCCTAGGTACGGACTCATTTACCGTGATATTTATATACATTCGCGTGGACGACGGGACCGCCGCCCCGAGGAGCCGGAGCAAACTAGACACGCATGACGTTTGGACGGGACCACCACTACGGGAGAGCGGAAGGAAAGTATAGATACGCAAGCGCTTAGAACGCCGGCAAAGGGAGGGTGGTGCGAATGTAGACACGGCCGACGCGGGTCAAAGTGTATCTCTTCTTATCAGCTACTCCCTGTGGTCTGGGGTAGCCGAGGAGCTCTTCATCCTAGTCCCATTTTGGGACTCCTCTAACGACGCACGTGTTTTTCATGCAGCTGTGTAGAACACGGGCAGATATGGCTATATCGCCGATATTCTTGGTCTCTAGATGGACGTTAGCTTGTCCTTCTGTCTCTACATCTAAGAGCAATGCTGCCTGTGCTGTGAAATGGCTCTTGACTGGGGCTTCACCGAGAATCGTTTTAATCTCAGAGTATAGTACAATAGGGTTCAATTGCCTTAAATCAGCTCTTTCGGGTGCTGGAGTGATTAACACGGGAATTCCCACCGTCCAGTCTTTACGATGGCGCACAATTCGAAAGCCACCTTCGTCCATATCAAGGTCTGAAAGGTTCGCCACGTTGTGGTCGCGGATGATTGTTGACTCGTCCTCAGAACACGCCAATATCTTGTAGCTTGCAATCAGGCATGCTTGCGCATATCAGCTGGCGTTTCTGACCCGGTGTTACCCCTTGGGAGGTCATGCTGGCACCGACGAGCAGTGCTCGTCGGTGCAGCTTGAGTCCTTCTAGCACCTTTTGAGGCGGCGGGTGGCGGACCACCCGTCGGTCTCCGATACGGAAGACACCTTTTCTAGTCGTCCGACGTCTTAAGTAATTCCGACCGGTAAAATGACCAGAAACTAACGATAAATACAGGCAGAGCTACTTAGGCAGGCAGCAACCTAATTGGCCCCTAATATGTACCACACTGCAAGCATGGGTCACGCATGCGACCAAGTTTGTTGTTGCGGAGCGCAGATTATGCGGGCTTTGTATACAGCCATGATGTATACAAAGCCTGCATAAGTAATAGCGCTTGTGTGCATGGCTGAGCAGTCGGCAGGTAGTGCGTACGCATACGCGTAGGCAGCTGATTATTGATACATTACAAACAAAAAGAAGAAAATGGTGGTTACAATGTGTCGAATACGCATACGCAAATGTACACAAGGTAGATTGGGAGAAAGGAAGATATTGGCAAGAAAGTGGGCTTTTTCTCTTTCCATTCCTAATGAGCAAGGGATTTAACGTAAAATTTCAGTCGATCCCATCCCACCTAAGAATTGAAGGAAACAAATAAGCATACACTCTTGCACGCCTAGCGCTGACATGTGTCCCAAAAGTGACAGCGCCGAACATTTTTCAGAATTCTAAGATTGCAGTCCGCAATCACTTTAGGGTGATCCACAAGATTTCGCACCAAGCCTGTGTGATTTATGGACTTTCTCGCGAGGAAGCGGCGCTGGTGTACCATACCTGAACCGATTCTGCGTACACCCCGGCTTGGTTATTCAGAACTGGACGTTGCGCTTCCCCACTCTGTGCCTTCTGAGCTGACATCGGTGACATTGAAGATTTCATTTCGCGATGCCCGCAGTTCGTCAAAGAAGAAAAGTGGTGGTCGACCGCCGGCAAAAGAGTGGTCTTAGGTACAGGACTTTTGACGACG
The DNA here is from genome assembly GCF_050947875.1 of Dermacentor variabilis. NCBI lineage: Eukaryota > Metazoa > Arthropoda > Arachnida > Ixodida > Ixodidae > Dermacentor > Dermacentor variabilis. The sequence goes on from NC_134568.1 coordinate 204,041,436, forward strand.
TTGTTTCCACTGGAGGGCCCGCGGCAATCGGGAAGAGAGTGCAACGACTGCTGATTGCGTTCCTGCGAGACACGGTGCTTATCAGCGCTTGGTGACACAGCTCCGATCTCAACTCGCAGGAGGCTCAGGCGGAACAGTTGTCGGCTACGTATGCCAGGCTAACTCCGCCTGCTGCAACGCCACCGCCTCCACCTACTTTGACTTAAGCATTTGATTTAGTTTTCCATGAGCCCCTCATTACAAAGCTCTCGCAAATGGACATATCTTCTTCCGCCTCTGCCCTCTTATCTTATTACCTAAGCAATATACCTTGCTTCGTGAGCATTAATGAACACAGCTCTGTCAGTTATGAGGTCACTGGCGGAGAAGGGGGCCAAGGCTCCGACCTTGGCCCCCTTCTTACTGTTTCCAAATGACATTTCGTTGGCAATTCAACATTCTTTAGTCCTGTTAGCCCGCCGTGGTTGCTTAGTGGCTATGGTGTTGGGCTGCTAAGCACGAGGTCGCGAGATCGAATCCCGGCCACGGCGGCCGCATTTCGGTTGGGGGCGAAATGCGAAATCACCCGTGTACTTAGATTTAGGCGCACGTTAAATAACCCCAGGTGCTACAAATTCCTGGAGTCCCCCACTACGGCGCGCCTCAGAATCAGAATGTGGTTTTGGCACGTAAAAACCCCTAATTATTTTTTATTCCTATTACATGCTGACGACTTAAAGTTATTTAAGGCAGTTGAGAGGGTTCGCGACTGCATTGGCCTCCAAAAAAGATTTTTTTCCGGCTCAAATTTGTGCACAGAAAATAGGCTACGTTTAAATGCTTTCAAAACTACTGGCATTAAGTTATACGCGGGAAACACACTATGTGCCATTTTCGTACATTTTTCTAGATGCTCCATTGCCCAAGGTATATAAAATGAAATATTCTAGTGTGTTCTTCGACAAAACGCTGTGCTTTTCTCTGAACAGGATATATGTGAAACAACATGCCCTTCACGCTCTCGGCATTTTTTGTCGAGTATCGCATGACTTCCGCTGCCTTTCTGAAGTTGTATTCTACTGCGTGCTTTCCGCTACTAAAATATGCTTATGCAGTTTTGGAGTGGAACGTGCGAATTTAATTCTGGCTGCACTGAACTCGTTCATGATAAATTTATGCATTCTTTCTAACAACACTTTAGCCATTCAGGTGACCTTACTCCAGCCATTCCAGATTTACCTGAACTGGCACCTCTAAAATAAGGACATCATAAACGAAACATTTTCTTTCTTTATAAGGTGGTCAATTGCACTACACAGTGCCCAAAGCTTCTCGATCATGCGTAATCTTCCGTGCCGCAAAAGTATACTAGGGCACGTTTTCTGCGTGGCCTTATTGCAGTAGTCATTGTGTCCTATGACTTGACTTCAAAAAACTTGTACGAACTAATAAGTATTCTGCCTGTTTTCACATATTAGAGTCCGTTCTTTGTGTTCCGCACATGTGTGAATAATCATGTTGTATTATTAACTCACTTTTGCGCCCACCCCTTCACATTTTGTTTCCCTGTTGTTTTTAGCTGACGGTGTTTTGCTTTCCGTATTTGTTAAATTTGTATTCTGTCTTGGGCATTAGGTTGTAGCGCACCGGTAAAAAGGCTCCTTAACTGTTCGCTGGCACTATGACAAATGTTTCATTTATTGATTATTATTATTATTATTATTATTATTATTATTATTATTATTATTATTATTATTATTATTATTATTATTATTATTATTATTATTATTATTGCTGTCCTTTTCTAAAAAGACACAAAGATGGAGTACTGTTGGCGCAATTAAGGCAGGAGTTTGCATTCTGATTACCACTCAAAGAACGTTGCTTCCCGCCTCACGTAGCACAGCTGCAGGGAACGCGCGCTGCATCCCGAGAGGGAACTATGATGATCAGCCAGCTGATAAAAGAAAGCGTCGTAAGAACTGTGCCACTGGGAGCTGCGGTAGCACGGTGCCGCCGAGAAATAAAATATAGGAAGAAATGCAGGAAGATTAACGTTCTCCGTATCGACGGTGGAACGCGCGCGTCAGCGATGGCGAGCACGTCGTGAGGCCCGAGAGGCCTCCCGCCGTAGGCAAATTACCGGCTAGTCGTCGCGCTTGGTAATATGTTTTTTTTTTTCGAGGCGTTTCCCAATCGAAACACGAACTTCATCTAGTTTTTCCTAAATTTATGCTTGCGTAGGGGCACGAAAAGCTTTACTTTTCAAACTTTACACAATAATTCTCTTTAATTTCGTGAACCGGCTACCTCAATCATCAATTCATTTGCGATAATTTTTATTACCGTTACTCTTAATCTAAGGAGCCAATGGCTGCATTTCCAACTGTCTTCTTGCTTTTCTTTGTCTTTATAGCTCTACCTCCCAATGGGTCTGTCGTGTCCGTAGGGAAAAACTCGGGAGGCGCCCGCCGCGCGCGCCGCTGGGTTGCTTGCAGCCCCGACAGATGGCGCTCGCCTCCGTACAGGTGGCAGCGCCGGGCGTGAGGGGGAAAGAAAAGAAAAGAATCAGAAAGCTAGCCTGCGCGCATAGTGTTCGCCGCAAGTGTTTGGCGGTAAAGATTACGGCTGCTTATAAGCTTCAGTGGTCAGGAAGCGGCAACTGTCGCATACGAAGCAGGGATTGACGTAACGTACACTTCCGTATGTAAAAGTAGAACCCGCCTAGCAATTGATTTGTTTTGCAACAGTGCTATGGGAAGGCATTGTATAGTGATTACTCCTGAAGAGTAGCGTGCGTACAAGGCGCGGCGAAAGTGTGGTTAAGTGCATTTCGTTTATCGTCACGCGGATTTTTTTTTATCCGGGTGGAAAATTGCGCTGCACCGGGATTCGAACCACGGTCCTCTTGCACGTGAGGCGGATACTCTACCTCTTCGCCACCGCAGGAGTTGTACGTCTCATTTAACCTACAGTGGTACATTCTTCGATCAGTCAAGATCGACCAATCTGATCTCTGTTAAACCGCACAGATGGCACTCAACTGGAGAGACCTGGTAGTTTATGACCTGCACATGTGTAGCCATAAATAATAGAAGAGAAAATATTTTTTTAGTGATAAACTGCAAGAAAAGAGATAAAAAAAGGAAGAAAAGGAAAACAAAAAAGAAAGGAAGAGAACAGGCGATTTGAACTCGTGACCCTTGGATGTTGCCCGGAGATATAGCTCAGCCGGTTGGTCCGTCAGGCCCAAGGTTACATTTAAGCGGCATTGCTCCTGTCCAGAGCCTCGTACTTACTTGGTAAGAGATTGATGTTGTCCGCGATGGTCGTTGGTTGGAAGGCATACTTTCTTGGAAAAAATGGCCGCCCGTCGATGAGAGGGAACTCGAGCGTCTCTAGAGACTAGGAAATATATATGCTATATGCTAAAGACTATATGCTAAAGAGAGAGAGAGGAGCAGGAAAGGCAGGGAGGTTAACCAGATATCAGTCTACGGTTTGCAACTCTACACTGGGCATGGGAGATAGGGGTTAGAAAGAGGACAGGGAGGAAGGCGTTAAAAAACACGCAAACACAGAGAATATATATATCAACATTTTTCACTGACGAAGGCTGGCAGTCGAAACGTTTGACAGTAAAAAAGAAAGGGTTTTCACGTACGCCATCTTTATTCTTTCGGGATATATATATATATATATATATATATATATATATATATATATATATATATATATATATGTGTGTGTGTGTGTGTGTGTGTGTGTGTGTGTGTGTGTGTGTGTGTGTGTGTGTGTGTGTGTGTGTGTGTGTGTGTGAAGAATTGTTCACTGAAGTGGCGGTCTTAAATAAGTATATACAAGGCCTCATAGTAGGTGACAGTTCAATTTCACAGCGTGAATCCCCTCACATTGCCAAGAGACTGACCTCTCTTGTATGAGTCATGCGTCAAGCGGATTCAGTTAAACACCTTAGAGAGATATATGTGTTTTGTGCGTATTAACTAGCCCTGCTGTAGCTACTAGCCCGGCCGAAGCGGCGAATGACTGTGCGCGGCTGACGCTTGCGCAGCCCGCATGTCGTGTCTAATTGTTGGTAATCACTGGTGGGTGCAATGATGAAGGCCGCGCAGGGATGGCTTCTAATTTCATGCACGCTGTCTTCCTTCCCGGGCTGTCTTTCCGCGCCCCTAGTGTTGCAGATCGCGTAGTCTAACAGACCGGCGTTATGACAGAGGCCGTCGTGTAGTGGACATCAAAATGGATAGATGGTGATGATGAACCTAATTTTCGGAGTCGTTGTGACTCGCGCGGCTGTACGAAGCGTTCGCTCCCACCGCCGGCGTTGTGACCGTGAGCGCTCGTTGTGATCCAGTGGGATAATTACAGGTTTACATGGTCCGTGCGTTACACTGTGCTTACTATTTGAGTTAGTAAGTGAATGGTTGCTACAATTGATATGGTCGGTATAGCTAACGTATAGACTCGTGTAAGGGCCGCACTTTCTTTTTTCACCATTTTGACGAGCCTTGCATGGGACTGGGACATTTGATCTAATTCTGCCAAATACGAGTATGAAATCCGCCGTAAACCTATCGCGATTTCCGCGATCGCCTCCTCTCGCCATTTCGTAGCGACGCGCGAAAGTAGGCAGTGCGCGAAAATTCTCTGTTGAGCGCAATCGGAATCAGCGCACCGAACTCGATTGCTTCTCGGTTGGGTTTAAAAAAAATGACTATCAAGATGAGGGTGAGGCCCTTACACGCGTGCGGCGTTTAGACGGATTTATACAGTGCGAACCTTCCTTCGTGTAATTGTGTTATACTTCGCTATCACTAATTCTGCTCCGCCTTTCCGGCGAAACTGCAACTGTTTCTTTCTTTTTTTAATCTGAGTAAGAGCGTTGTTTCGTATCACTGCTACTATTGATTCCGATTTCGAATAAATCCTACTTGGCCTCATTTCGGTTACGGCGTGAATTAGATATATTTATGACTTTAGCATGCAAGTGGCTATGTTTAATTGTATTCCTAATAAATGTAAATTGTTAGAACAGCTTTTTTCATGAGTTGTTAGCATTACCTAATGTAAAGATAAGTAATACTGAGGCATATAATTCACGTGCATTTCACATGTCGTTGATAAAAGACTGCCAAAGGGGTCACTGAACTCACTGAAGGAAAAAAAAAATGCACACAAAGCAATTTGAACCGAAGTGAATGTAAAACGTATTCATCCTCTAGGCATAAGCTATCCATGCAATTAGAAATAATTGGTAGTTTAATTGCAAGTTGGCTGCCTACTTTAAAAATGCAATAAACTTTGTATTGTGTGTACATATTTCAATATATTGTCTGTGCATGGTGCTCACAGTTCACAAAAAATATGTTGAAATGAAAAAGTGCGGATGTGGGAGCCACCGCTGGTGCTTGTAATGCGCTTGTCCTCCTCTTGTCAGGATTTCCAAAAATAAATCGAAAGCACGAATGAGATGCCGGGCACATCCACGCCAACAGTGATGCAGTGAGGTTTTAGCCACAAAAAAATTTTCGGTGAAAACGTTTAGGCCACTTGAAGGACCGCCCAAATGATGTGGGTAATAAAATCTGGTAATGACACATATGGGTGAGGGGGCTAGGCATCAGAGAGGGCTCGGGCTCCGGAGCCCCCCTGCCCCCCCCCCCCCCCCCCCGCAGTCGGCGTCTATGGCAGTGTATTTTGTAAATTACCCCTGTGTACCTTCGGCTTTCCAATAAATATTTTATTCGAACCGGCTGTTGCATAGCATGCACTTTATCTGCCGAAAATGCTTTGAAGTGCCCGGTCCATGCCTTGTGCGTACGAAACCACGGCAGGGTTCTGTTTTTCTTCTTGCACCGATTCAGGGTTAGTAACGGAAGAGCAGAGTTCTTGTGTTTCTAGTTTTTTTTTCCTTCTTTTTTATTATTACTACAGCGGGAAGCTATCGCCTACGTTCCAAGGTTGGAGCAAATGCGAAAGGCGCGGGAGAAGTGTGCGGATACGACGGGGCGCTTGCTTGCGCAGAGCCAAAATAAACGGAACTCACTCAGGCTCACTCACGAAATATATTTTTTGCTTTGGCATCATTCGGATTCGCACTCACCGAAATCCTACTCAGCCAAACTCACTCGTACTCAGACTCACCCGAATCAGACTCAGGCAGGCGCCACTTAGGCTCACGGACATAAGCTCATTCGGACTCTTTCGCACTCACGTAATTACGGGCACACTCATAAAAAAATGGTCGTTTAGGCCCGAAGAGTGACGCACTGACTGCGGTAGCAAGGCTCAGCGTTGCGCTTGAAATTCTCGGAAAGTGCTGTCACTATACGCGGGCCCGACTAACGCGGACGCGACATACACATGTGCGACAAAGTTCCTTGCAACCTTAAAAGCTTTAACACGATCTGCAGGGCCTATAGTGACATCGCGCAGGCGCCTCTACATTGTCCGTAAGGAGCCGCGCCAGTAAAATTACATCACTTTCATGTTTGAGCGCTTATATTGTTTTACGCTTTCAATATTCAGTAATCTGCGCAGGTGCAAGATAAAAGACATGCGCTGGGTATGCTATGTTTCATGACATTTGTTTGTGGGCTGCCACTTTAGAAATTCTTCGTGATAATTTAGACAGGAACGTAAGACCCGGTATAAGCAACCTTATAGTAGTTGAATAGTGTAGCAATATTTATCTATTTATTTGCACAATAGTCCAGGCAGCAATGCCGCCCAAGCAGGAGAGGGTTTACAAACGATGGTTTTTCTACAGTTTTTCAGAGGAAACATAAGATGTGCATTCAACAACAGTTTCCAGTAAATGATCCCATTCTTCGCTCGTAAACGAAAGAAAAACGATTTCTAAAATTATTTGTACCTCTAAAGTATGATTGAACTCATTTATAACGAAAAACACCGAATGACCTGTGTGGAACACGCGTAGTAGACGAGGTATTTGCTAAGACTGCTTGGTTATGAATGCGCAAAGAAAAAGTTCAGTCTGGCGATTTTACGGCGAATGTGGAGCGGATCCAGTCCGAGTTTGCCTAACATACCAGAAAGTGATAATAAAATTTCGTAATCTGGGCAACTAAACCATGCAGCCGGGCGCTGAATTCACTCTAGTTTGGCCCGTATAAGTGGCATGGATAAGCATTGAGCATACATATACCTAAAAAAAGTTGCAGTTTCACCTCACAAACGAAGCGTCAATTGCGATAGCAAATTATTAGACAGCTGTACGAAGTAAGGATAGTAGACTTATCGAGCTTATACCTAGTAAACATTCACTTACTAAATAAATTAACAAGCACGATGTCACTCGCGCACACGCAAACTTGAACAAATCTCACTCGATGACTGCGAACAGTCGCTGTCAAAACGCTGGCGTGAGGAAGCGCCGCAGCGGCCGCCAGCGAATCGACATTCGTTCTGCCTCTCGCTTCCACGCAAACTAAACGGCGAGAACAAAGCGCACACGAAGCTATCGGCACTCGACGCACTCGGTTCCCCTCGCAGATCGCTTTCGAAATAGGGCCCGCGCAGCCGCGCATTACGCAGCCGCCGCCGCCGTAGCACCCCTCTCCCTCCCTGGTGCCTTGCGCGCGATGGAAGACGGCGCGCTTCCTCCTCGCCTTCCTTCCTTGCGCGCGCGAGGTCGAGCCATCATCGTCGGCTAACCCTCGCGCCGACTTTCACTCGCACATGCAGCACACGGCGCGTGGCCACGATTTTACCGCACTTGGGCTCTATGCGGAACATGACGGCGACGCCAACGGTGACGACGGCGGCGGAAATGGGCCTGGAGTGTCAACATAATTGCCATCGCAATAATATGTGGAGCTCTACAGCGATGGCAAAAATTCGATTGGAGTGTGCCTATAATTGTTATCGCAATAATAGCGAAGTCATGGAATCAGACTCTATTAAATCTCATGGAATCGCCCACTTATTTGACTCTAACTCGCAGGCTTATCATTTATGCGAATTGCCAGCTTACTGAAAAATCACTGATACTGAGCAAGATCAAAGCTCGGTTCAAAGTCACGTTCGCACTCACGTCTACAAGCATGCACTGCCACGTACTGACTTGCACAGTCTTCTGCTCACACTCACACGCACTCGTTCACGGTCATAATGACGTCCATTCACACTCATCAGCGATTGCTGTTAATTAAACGAGGGTGTCAAACAGAAAATAAAAATATCTGGTCTGGTCCAACGCGCTCTCACTTTTCTTTTGGTTCAGTTCCGGTTCCACCAAAAATATAACTGTTCGCTAACCGTTTCGGCGTGGTCCACTTTATCTAGCCTCATGGCTGCCGGTTGCCCATTGCTGTAGACTTGTCCGCGTGGCACAGGCGCAAGTTATGTCAGGAGGAGGCAGAAATGGACTATCTGGTACATGGGAGAAAGCAAATAACATTTTTACGCGAATGTAAATTAATGAAATTTAATTTGATACAGCCACAGGGAGGCCAATGGGGATGCTAGATCTAGAGGGTGCGGCACGCGGTTTGGCCCCTCGACGCGTACATATCTGCGCTCCCTCTCTCCCGCGTTTGCTTTTTATTGTCATACGCGCGAACCGTGCAAAATAACCTTCCAGACGTATAAGCGCTCTGATTTAAGTACTTGTAAAAGAAAAACCTCACGGTCACAGCCGAATTATAAGGTTTCTCGTTCATAAATGTCACGTTGTAATTAATAAATTGTCGTGAATGTACGCAACAAATGAAAAAAAAAACATTCCTTAGTCTGATATAGAGCACATGCATAGGAATGATAAACGATAAATCTTGAAGAAACGTGACATATACATATATAGTACTGAATATCCAACGAAGTGTTTCTGTGTATCACAATGCACACAAATCGATTATGAAAAAAAAAAAGAGAATACAATCAGCATGAAGCGCTGCCATCAAAAGCACAGGTGAAACTACGTCACAGAAAAATGAAACTTAACTGAAAAGATCTGAGAAGCAATTAAAGTAACAATATTAGAATAGTTACTATTCACTCGAATAACAAAGCTTTTGCTGACGTTTTGACGCATGCTCGGCAAGATATCATCGTATGAGAAATTGCAGGCGTCATACATTCAGCGTAAGAAGGCCTAAAGTAACGTGATGCCTCACGTAACTACGTTACACGAGAGCACTGCTGGAAGTCTGACTCACCTCACCATTCTGTAAGTGTGCGGCGAATCAAGAGGTGGAAAGATGAGGTGAGGGGATGCAACATCAGTACTAATCACGACACACCTTGCACAGAAACGTAGATGAGCACGTAGCACGGCCAGTGCACAACCGTGACACCGACATTTGCTCACAGTCGCGCTCAACGCAAGCGCCGCATCCGCACAGGGCAACAACGTCGACACTCAGTGTAAGCAGAATGCGCGCGCATTATAGAGAAAGTCGAGCATGTGCTGAAAAGGAACGCTTAACGGCCTTAACTGAACCGACCGAAATTGGCGCTCGGCGTCGATCACGCTCGCTTCTTTCGACGGCGCCATAGAGCCTCGCCGCGAAGGTGAAGGGCGAAAGCGAAAGTAACGCTCGCATAGCGCCGAATGCTTCGAATTCCCCTGCGGCGCTTCCCACGTTTCCTTTTCAAGCTCCCTCCATCGGGCCGCGGAGGCGCAATGAGCGAGCACAGTTTTAGGAGCCAAATGAGAAGCACCGGGCAGAAATGGGGATGGAAGCAGGCACTGAAATTTAGGCTGAGCGTCTCCTGCGCAGCGACGGCTTCGGACTGACGATACAGAAGCGCTGGTAAAGCTTGTATGTGCGTTTGAGATTGTGAGGGAATAGCTAAGTGCCGTGACCTTGAGCACGCAGCGTATAGACCCGAGCGTTGTGCTGCCGATAAAGCGGCGGCCACGCGGTTCCGTGCTGGCTCTTTTTTATTGCGATAGCTGTTATATGGACACTCCAGGTGCATTTCTGCCATCGCCGACGCCATGATGCTCCGTATAAAGTCCAAGGGCGATAAGATTATTGCCGCGCGCCATATGATGTATAGCATACGGCATACAGGGCTACGTTACTGCTTGTATGTATCGTAAAAAAAATTGAGTTCAGATAGATGGCAACTAGTACACAGACCGCACAGTTAAATCTCCTTTGAAGCCGTACTTTTGGATGCGAGGGGAAAGATAGTTCCATTGATATCCGAGTGCTTGGCTGTGTAAAAGAAATCAGAGCTCAGGATTATTGATTTTAGAGGCAGCACTTGTTCCAGCATGTACTTCATCGAGCTCGCTGCCATCTTCGCGATGTGCGATCACAGAGCCATGAAGAGAGAACGCAACAACTGGTGGCAGTCCTCCTGCGGTGTTTTGACATGGCACGAGATCGCTTCAACGCAAGTAGATGGGTCGTTGTTTCGCTACCTCATATGTTTTCTTGTCTATTGGGCAACTGTTTGGTGATATGTTTGCTTTTGGCGGATTAGTATGATGCGATGCCGCTACTTTATGAGCTCCTAAAGTGGGTTTTAGATTGGGGAAAGCAGTCAAACAAGAAAGGCTGCGTGGATATCACCTGACTCCTCGCAACTCTGTCTCTTCCTTCTCCTTGTGCGATTTGACCACTGGCGTCATATGTACGCGGATAAACGCATCCTTCAAATTCAGAACCGCTGCCTGCATAGCGCAGTTTCTATATCTAGTTAACTAGTTACAGTGCTTATGCAAAATGTTTTCGTGTTGCGTGCACGCTTTGAAGTCAAATGTAGCCTTCCACACTTTTTACTCCATTGCTTCCGAAGCAATACTTGAAAAAGTGTCACTCACATTTGATGCGTAGTGCCACCATATCTCCATAATTTAAAGCTTTCTTGTGAATCTCTGGTTGATCGTGCCGGGACGATCAACACTCGAAGGTAATTTCAGGACCGCAGTGTCAAACGTTCATGCGCCAGGACTCGAACTTCGGATTAAGAAGCGTGGGTGCGGCGAGTTGCTCTGCTAAAGTGATTAATGCCTATCGGTCTCGCAGACCCGCGTTATTGGTATACACTTCCGACAGCATAAGTGCTCTTTAGGCGCGAATTAGACATTGTGAAAGACTGCAATCGCTTGACCACCTTGAAATTGAGAATGGCGTTGACTTAGGCTACGTTCACGCTTCGTCTAGGAGCAAGCGGAAGCGGCAAAAACTTGACAAAATCCACCCGCCTAGGCGGCGAAACGAACTAAAAACCAGGCGGCGAGCCCGATCGGTCTCGGAGCGATTTTTTTCGCCACGCCAAAACGGAAAGCCGTTCCGCTTCACCGGAAGCTGCACTAGCATGTAAACATCCTGGCGTAATATTTAACACCTTCCATTGTTCATTGTCCATTTTTAGGAAGAATAACTAGCTAAAAGTATTAAAACTATGTCTTCTTCTTCTTCCATGCAAGTTAATGAGGCCACGTGCAGTTGCGCGGAATGATAGCTTTTAATAATTGATGGGTCAATGAATGAACGTATGCCTTGAAATAGTGGCTGAACAGCGCCACCACGCGTACAAATGTACGCAGACTAGATGGTTGTGGGCGAAAGCAGCAGTGGTTTCAGCTGCAGTGGCGAAACACCTTGGACATGCGCGGAAAAGATTTTCCGCCCACTTTGGCCATCCGCTTGCCGCTTTCCAAGTGTAACGTAGTCTGAATCTTCTGTCGACACAGCGAACGACACCGCTCCCTGACGAGTGAACTGGATCGACACCTGATTCCCTTAAAATTCACAAGACCCTCAACTGTATACCCGTGAGCAAAAGTATACGGACCAGGGGTAGCGTGATAAAGCCAATTTTTTCCTCTGCCTGTGAATACAACTTGGAATTGAAGACTGCCGTCAAAACTTGGGATTGTGAACTTTCCATTGTACTCGTCGATTTCAGTTTATGCACGTTAATTACAAAAAATTCAGGTTTTTCGGCGACCCTGAGGTCCATATACTTTTGCTCGCAGGTGTACGTCAACCTTTCGACGTCAGGGTTCCTGTCGGCTCTCTTGACCGGCCAGCCAGACGGACACATATCTCTTAGGAACCATTCATGTGTGAGATCAACAATTTATTTATTCCAAAAAACGAGCGACGTCGTATCTGTATTATTGCAAGGGGGGAATACAGGTGATAAATACAACGCAAAGAAGGGAATCATGAGTTTTGCCTCATAGTATACAATGCTATACGGCTAGTGTGTAAATTTATGCGAACGCGCCTTCACACACTAACTAACAAAAAGAGGGAACATGTGAGAATTGCACACCAAGTAAATAAACATGTGTCATCATCATCATCAGCCTGGTTACGTCCACTCCAGGGCAAAGACCTCTCCCATACCTCTCCAACTACCCCGGTCATGTACTAACTGTGGCCAGGTTGTGCCTGCAAACTTGTTAATCTCATCCGCCCACCTAACTTTCTGCCGCACCCTGCTACGCTTCCCTTCCCTGGAATGCTGTCCGTAACCCTTAATGGCCATCGGTTATCTTCCCTCCTCATTACATGTGTATGCATCAGAAAAGCTACAAAGTGCACCGCACCTAAAAATATAGAAAAGTTTCAGCCGTATGGCAGTGCGTAATGGTTTGCGGAAAGTGATTCCGCATTGTAATTGTTTGGAGGGAAAAAACTTAAGCGCATCGCTGTAACAAAAGTACTCACGAACCTTCATAGCAGGATCTCAACGCGCTGATGCGGAATGCGAGGATAACAGATAAGGGGTTTTTGTTCCCATGTTAAATATAAGTTAAATTCTAGCGTTTTACGTGCAAAATAACGATATAATTATGACGTACGCCGTAGTGGGGGACTCCGCGTTAGTTTAGGCCACCTGGGGTTCTTTAACGTGCACATAAATCTAAATACCACGAACATTTTCGCATTTCACCGCCATTAAAATACGCCCATCACGGCAGGGATTGAACACGCGACCTCAGCAGTGCTGTATGCACCATAGCTCCTCGGTCATAGGCACTGGCTACCGTTTTACTAGAGTATATTCGAACGAAAAGTTTCGGGTGGAGGCGACCTTTCTCCAAGGCTTGCCAGTCTATATTAAGGTTTATTGCGGACACATTGCTACAATAGTCGTAGTCGCTACTGATGAAACGAGCGGCGAACTCCTTAACAAGTCCGCGTGCGAGTGACAGCACAGTATACCGTGGCTCCCATGCTGCGCAGGCATATTCTTAGATTGACCGAATGTTATTAAAGTACAATAGCTTCGTTACGTGCAGTGGTGCCAGTTGAAAGTTGCGTCTGATGAAATTAAGCATACTGTTCGTCCTGGTTGCTATGTAATATATATGCTTAGAACATGTTAGGTAATCGGAAAAAGTAAGTGCCCACGTATTTCTGGTGTTGCACTTGTTATAGTGGAACTGGTGAAAACGTATTTCGAAATGACTAAAGAGCGTTCGCGATGATGTGTAATGTTGTGACATTTGTTTTCCGTGTTCAAGCGCATTTGCCATTATGTGCAGCATTGATGCGCACAGTCTAGATCGTGCTTTCTGAAAGGGACATTCGACACATTCCTTATACATACATATCTAAACATCACGCAGTCATGTAGGTAAGACAGATTCTACAGTTAAGGTGTTGAGCAAAATCAATGACATAAATTAAAGACAACAAAGGCGCTAGCATGGATCATCTTAGGAACGTCTGAACCAACTTTTACTTCACCCGACCTGCTTCCATTACTTATTACATGTTGTGCTTTCAATAGGTGAAGCGCCAATAGTGACGGCACACAAGAAGGAATACAGACAGGACAAGGCGGACAAGCGCCTTGTCCTGTCTGTATTCCTTCTTGTGTGCCGACACTATTGGCGCTTCACCTGTTGAAAGCTATGCACCAACTAGCCCCACAACGTGTTTTACTACATGTTGGGTTTTGCCTGAAATATATTCACGCATACATGGAAGAACTAGGAGATCAATACAAATAAAAGATAACTTATAGCAGGACTGCTGGCACATAGTCAAAAGCTTTTCTAAAATTTAAGAAGATGGAATCAACTTACAAGTCTTAACAAAATTAAAAAAGAAAAATGTCATCACAAAATTAAAATAATTGTGTTGTGCAAGATAATCCATAGCGAAAGAAACTTGCTGGTTTCATTGCCTCGCTAGTCCAGATGATGAAATTTGATGAAGCGAGATCGGTACAATAGTTTGTCCACTTCATGGGCGCAATATTTTGCCATTTTTGGCTGACTTGGTTCCGTCACGATGCCTTCTGTCGTGTCGCTGAAGGTCAAAGCCTTCGAGGCCAATTTTGAGATGCAGGGTACAGCGAGAGCAAACTTTATTGATATGAAGCTCATGTCGATGCCTGGATAGGTTCGTAAACACACGATCAAATCAAATAAAAAACAGACAAAAAAGGAAGAAAGAGGCAGCATAGATTCATGTAACCTATACAAGCTTTATCTCGTTTGCGTGTCGTAAACCACACCCGCTGCTTTAAACATCCGGAGGGCTCGCGATGACCCATGAACAGTGGAAGTTTGAGAGAAAAGAAAATTGGTGGCGTATCCATCCTCTGGAGACTATTGGCAACGTTAATGCGGTTATCAATGTCTCTTAGGATGGGCATGTAATTGGTGTTGATACGTTTTGTATGCTATGATGGTTATTATAAAGAGCGGCACATTCCCAGTGACACATATCCAGCGACCCAAATCGCCGTCAGAGAGATTCGTTGAAGAGCTGCACACACCCCCGTGGCACACAGCCCCGCCCCCAAGTCGACGTCAAATTGGTTCATTGAAGAGCTGCACGTATACCCTCTGCTGCTCATATCCAGCTACCCAAGTTTGCGTGAAAGAAAAACGGTTAGATGCGTACGTAAATAGAAAGATAGCGGAAAGTGCGTGAAGGGTACTCTAAATAGAAACAATATCAGGGTCTATGGAGGCGCCTCTTTTTCCCCTGTAAATCGAAAATTGTCTTCGCTCTCAGCCAGCTATTACAAGTTGAACAGCAGGATAATGAATACCATCGGCAGCTTTTTGCCAACGCCGGTGCATGAGTCGTCGCTTTAGCGTGCTGCTCACGCGCATCCTGTTTTGCCTGTTTGTTCACCGTTTTGCTTTATCGCGTCTCACTTTCACTTTCTGCCTCCACGTTGCGTCGGTGTCGTTCCCCTTATGTTCGCCTCGTCACAGGGTGCAATGCGTTGTCGCATGCACAGAACTGCGGGTGTGGCGGCCCACCTGAGGCGAGCTTGTTTACTGGGCGCGGCGCCTCTCACGTCATTTTCCGCCATACAGCGC
Source organism: Dermacentor variabilis (assembly GCF_050947875.1). Lineage (NCBI taxonomy): Eukaryota > Metazoa > Arthropoda > Arachnida > Ixodida > Ixodidae > Dermacentor > Dermacentor variabilis. Next base: position 204,056,716 of record NC_134568.1, read on the forward strand.
GGCGGTCTCATCTGTTTCCTTTTTATTTCCCGCCGCTGGCGTCTTCCTCTCGCCCTTCGCGGCCTGTTTCGTCAAGTGGAATACGACGCTCACGTCTTCTACAGCGATGCTGAGTTTTGGTGCGCCTTCAAATGTGCCCGCGTATTGAACGCTTTGCAACGAAATAACCCACAGGGAAACCGGGCGTCAACGGAAAATAAATCTCTCTCCTTTGCCCGTGCCTTCTTTCCCCTGGAGTGAATAGGAGCGCTCGTTGAAGCCACAATAGCAACCATAAGCATGAAACAAAAAATGGAAAAAGAGTCGTGGGACTCAGGTGGGCAAAGAAAGGTAGGATGGAGAAAAGTACTTTACCTGCACATGCCGCCGCGCTGCAACAAACTTTAGCTTTTTTTTTTGCTTCTTTTCGTCTCTTTCGCGATGCAAATCGTTCTGGCATCTATTTTCCCCGTGAATGCGAAGCCGTGTGCGCAAAAGACGATGCTCGAGCGGAGTGGAATTCCAGTGCGAAGCGGGCGTTTCGCCCGTGGAAGACGTTTGGCGCCCGCGCCATTTCGTCATTTCATCGCCCGAGGTTCTTCGGAGTATGAGGCGCATCACATCGCTCCGTTCTGACCGACGCCCGACTGCGCGGTCTTGTTTTCTTGCTTTTAATTTTCGCCATTCACGAGCTCTCTACTTGGAAAACGGCGTCCGCTATTATATAGCCGCTTCTATATAGTCATAACTTGAGCACCACGTTGGGAGAAAGAGAGGGAAAAGAAGAAACACATTCTCATGCAGTCTCGTTTTGTTATTTTGTTTGCTGGCTTCTGCGTGTTACCAGGGCGCAAATTGGACCCCAAAAGCCAGCGTCAGTCACGTCATGTAAAGGTGGCCTCATGGTGTTAACGCAGGTCTTTCATTCCGAAAGCAGCTGCTGACCGCTGTCTGTTTTTGGCCACTCGCGTTAACAACGCCGCGCACTACCAAACTGGAGCCGAATTCACTAAGCGAACTTACGAACAAATTTGGACGTGCGAAAAATCTTACGAAAAACGCGTATTCAGAAACTTAACACTGTTCGCAAGATCAGCAAGCTTGCGAGACCTGCCGCTGCAAAGACGAGCGCTGTAGTCGAAAAAATTCGTATATGAGAGGTCAGCACTGGTGCGAACTTGTGTACTTCCGCCAATGGTAAGCGTAAGCCGATGCACAAAACATAAACAGCCGTTGCAGATGATGATAAGGGTGCAGCTGTCTTAAGAACATAATTATGTCTACCTGCGCCACTCGAGCTGACACGGATAAGTGTTGGAACGTGCTGTTGCGGCTGATTGGTCAGAGACCTCAACTGATGACCGAAGTTGGCGCGTGCTTAATCTTTGTGGCGCGCTCCGATTTTTGATTTCAAAAGTGCATTGACATGTTTCAGTGCATAATTGTATCGAGCGTGTGCTGCTGTCGAAAGCAGTAACATTAATGCTGTGCGGAGAACTTCTGCCTAATGTCTGATAGGCTGTGTTCCTCTATGCGCGCAATAGCCTGAATTTTCATACTAACGCTCAATTGGGTGTTAGCAAATAGAAGTGCTGTGTGCGTCCATGATAACCATGGAGTTTGTAATTTATGTGTTTTGAGCAATTCTATCGTTTTTTTTTTAAATTTCATACTTTGAGGTTTATTTTGCTCATAATGTTGAGGGTGATTATATTTTGCAATGCTTTGAGGCTACAATTCTCCATGCTAGAAGAAACAATGAAAAAACGCCTAGATATTTCTGATTTTCAAAACTTGTTGCTTCTGCACATTTCGCTGTCCTCTTCCATGCTCATAGTTTCAATTCAGCTCTAAGTCAAAGCGACGTAGTGTCTGCGCCCATGGTATTGCTCATTCTGTGGCCTGAGGTGTGAACCAGCGTATGCGTACGACAGATACCAATCCTGCCCAAGATATGAGGCGCGAGTTCAATACAATAACATATAAAAAAGAAACGGCGAATAAAGCGACGTACCACCATTGATACGAAAATCATGAGGATTGCTTGAACAAGAGTGATGCTGTGAAATAAACTATACACATCAGGAACGAATCGAACCATTGTCGCATGAGTACACACGCACACGCACGCACACGCGGGCGCACACACGCGCACACACACACGCGCACACACACACACACACGCGCACACACACACGCGCACGCACGCGCAGAAACACACGCACGCAAAGAAACACACGCACACGCACAAACACACGCACAAACACACACACACACGCACAAACACACACACACACGCGCGCGCACGCACGCGCACACACAAACACACACACACGCGCACGTGCACACACGCACACACACACACGCGCACGCACGTGCACGCACGCACACACACGCGCACGCAGGTGTGCACAGCACGTGTGCACACGCACGCACACACACGCGCACGCAGGTGTGCACAGCACGTGTGCACACGCACGCACACACACGCGCACGCACGTATGCACACGCGCACAAGTATGCACACGCGCACACGCGTGCACACGCGGGCACACGCGTGCACACGCGCGCACACACGCGCGCACACACGCGCGCACACACGCGCACACACGCGCACACACGCGCGCACACACGCGCACGCACTCACTCGCGCACGCACTCACTCGCGCACACTCGCGCACGCACTCACTCACGCACGCGCACGCACACACGCGCACGCACTCACTCGCGCACACTCGCTCGCGCACACTCACTCGCGCACACAGACGCACACGCACACACTCACACGCACACAGACGCACACGCACACAGACGCACACGCACACAGACGCACACGCACACACTCACACGCACACACTCACACGCACACACTCACGCGCACACAGACGCACGCGCACACAGACGCACGCGCGCACGCGCACACGCACACGCACACGCACACGTACGCGCACACGCACGCGCACACACGCACACGTACGCGCACGCGCACGCGCACACGTACGCGCACGCGCACACGTACGCGCACGCGCACGCGCACGCACACGCGCACGCGCACGCACACGCGCACGCAGAGAGAGAGAGAGAGAGAGAGAGAGAGAGCGAGGTTTGTATAACCGCACTGATCAGCATCCCTGGAGACACTCCTTTTTTGGTAAAAAGCGCGCAACATAACGTTCATTAAGACGCCAGTAAGTTTTTGTTTTGCATGCACAAAGACAGTAAGAGACAGCAGGCCATGGGAAGACCAGCCGACGAAAGAAAGCGACAGCAGACAACCATAGAGAAAGAAATTCAACAAGAGGTGACGCTCGGCGAAGACTGGCAACAGGAAATACGCCACGCTAGTATTAATGCCGTCCGTTAGCTGCCGCGTGTATCAGAGAATAGAATGTGAAATGAAGTTAAAAGACGTTTATTTATTTTATTTTTTATTCTTTCCTGATAAAACTAAATAGTTGTGTGTGTATATACAAGCTAACGGCACGCCAGACGCGCCACCGAAGCGAGCGAGACCGGCTGCGCATGTGAAGTGCGCCTTTTCGGCAACCCGTCTTTCTTTTTGTTCCTATTTTTTTATGTGGCCTGGTTTGTTGGGCTCCCGGCGTGTGCTTACGTTCCTTCTGCACTTCGACATCGCACCACTACACTATTGGACTACTGCAAGGTGAGAAATTTTGCTTGACAGTCTGCGACGCATTTCAAGCAATTTAGGCTTACGGCAGGGAGTTACAGAACCGAGACTTGTCACGCAGTTAGCGAAAAACAGCTCCGCCGTCCTGTCGCAGTTCATTTGAGGTAATGACTCGTACCGGAAGATGTTTGTGACGCTTTCTATGGGGCTCAACATTATTGTGGCTTATTTCGATAATTTTTGTGCACGCTCGCCGCACCCGGCTTTGGGTAGCAGTTAGCGAAATGCGGCTCGGCCGCGTGACGCAGTTAGTTTCGGGTGTACTGAATCTTACTGGGACAAGTTCGGGACGCTTTGTCTTGCCCTCAACATTATTGTAATTAATTTCGTTATTTCTTGAGGTACTTTTGAAGCCTGCACGACGCGCCAGGCGTTGTGACGTAATTAGCAAAAAACAGCTCGGCCGTACATGGTGACATAGTTCGGCATGTACTGAATCTTAGGGGGAGAAGCTTGTGACGATTTTTATGGCACCGCAAAAACACATATCTTCTCTTGGTACTCACGCTTGTCGAAAACGCGACGAGCGATTGCCAAGGATGATAACACGGGAGTGTGTTGCTTGCGCCGGCAGGACGCGCAAAAGATAACGCCGAGGAGCTCAAGAACTTGACATTTCTGTCTTCTGAGCGACTGAAAACAGGCTTTGCACCCAGAAATTTGTCTTGAGTGCGAGTAGAAGGCATCCTGCGAGCGTCTAAAACGGTCTGGCTTAGAGCCTGTGTTGTGGTCAAATCTGTGTGCGTAGCGTACCATCGCGTCAGCTGGGGCCAAATTGTGTCGGAAATGCGCAATAGCACGTGTATTGGTGCTCTTAAGGTGCAGGGAATAATGCCCGGGTATGGGACAATGCTTGGAAATCGGATGTTTCCTTCATATTTTCTGGTATTGTTCGGGATGTTGTGTATTTTCTACGCCATGCATGTAAAAGCGAATTGCTTTCGTTCATAATACAGCTCATTCACCACCTTCGCATGTTTCGCCTTTGCACGCAGTTTTCCTATAAGGTCTAAATACCAAAATGACACATACTTGTAATATATTTTTTTCAGCTGACGCCATCCGGTGGAGCTTCGTACGACAACTACTGCTGCTAACCTGGTGCCACAACATTCGATGAATGCACTAAAAGACCGAGACAAGCATTTATAGACCAAAATAAACATTTCCTCATTTCACAAGGTGTCTTGCGCGTCTACTTTATGAAATCGCGCGTGGCACAGATACAATGGAGATTTGTAAAGATCATTCGCAATCATTTTTTACTAAATAATAAAACGATGCTTCACGAATATCGCGAGTGGTTAAGCAGCCGGCGTAACGCGTGCGAACTGGCATTCAAAACGCGCGCGCCTAAGAACGAAACCGGAAGTCTGGTTCAGGTAATAGTGCTGGAGGCTTGGTGCGCTATACAGTCAATTCAGCCGCTGAGCTCTATGGGAGTGTCCGCTCTTGTTGTTGTCACCAATAAACTCCTATCATCATCATCATGAGACAACGGTCATCGTCATCTTATGATTGGCTGAATATGCTTATTCTAAGCCCCAGACTAACATCAGTCCTGCGCGAAATGACGTCACTCACGTCTTTCAGTCGCTTCGTGCGATATTCTTTCTATAGTTTCCTCCTATTACTTAAGAAGCCCTTCATAGGCGTTTGTGAATTCAGCGAAATAATTTTCTTCCAGCCGGCGACGGTACTACACTGCTCTGCGACTACTGCGCGTAGTCAGGTCAGCATGACGGCATGAAAAAGCCGATCACAGTGAACAATGTGAAGCGTGCACAACGCTGAGCGCGGTCACTAAAACGCGTCGTATCAGCAAGGTCAGCATCTACGTCGCTCGAATTATGCTGCCTTATGCGCTCTCCGGCACCAAACAGGAAATACAAGAAGCGGACACAATTTTACGCAAAGCGTACAAAACAGCACTTCACCTGCCGAACAATACATCGACAGAGAAACTAATGGCACTTGGTTTAAGCAACACCTTCGAAGAACTAAAAGAAGCCCAAAGTATCGCACAGCTCATGAAACTCCAGCAGCCCAAAACGGGAAGGGAACTGCTAATAAGGCTAGGCTTCGCGGAATCAATCAAAGAAACCCAGAGAACGGAGGGGATTCCTGATGAATATCGGAAAACATACACTGTTAGCCCCCTACCCAAAAACATGGACCCAAACCTCCACACGGCGCGAAGGGACGCAAGGGCGAAATACGTCGAAAAGTACCTGGCCACAAAAAACACAACAGTATACACAGATGCTGCAGTATACGCCAAGCAAAGAGGCACAAACATAATAAAGACAGCTGCGATAGTAATAAGGCAGGACTACAAAGAGATCAGCAGCGCGTCAATGAAGGACTGCTCGGTAACGGAAGCTGAGGAAATAGCCGTAGCTCTAGCGGCAGTGGAGGGCTACCGATCCGAAAGGTCTTTAACGATACTAACCGACTCGCAAGCTACGTGTCGGAATTACATGAACGGCAGAATAGGACGCAGATCGCTTCACATCCTCCGCTCCTGCAGGGCTAACAACAAAGTCAGGCATACAATTTTCTGGGTACCGGGACACGCTGGAATAGAAGGGAACCTAAGGGCGGACAAGGCAGCTCGAGAGCACACAAACCGAGCGGCCACAAGCACCGACCCTGAGGAACCCATACCAGTCAACCCAAGCTACTCAGACATTCTGAATTACTATAAGGGGGTCCGAATCAAATACCCTCCACCCCACACCAGCCTAAATCAGCATGAAGCAACCTCTCGGAGGAGGCTGCAAACAGGAACATACCCAAATCTAAACACACTAAGCAAGATGTTTCCAACCCAGTATAGAGACATTTGCCCCTGGTGCGGCGCCAAGCCCAGCTTATACCACATTACATGGGAATGCGTTCAGAACCAACAATTCTTTCAAATAAAAGACCCGAGTGCGGAGCAGTGGGAGAGGGTGCTCTCCAGCAGCGACCCGAAAGTCCAGCATGGACTAGTAAGGCACGCTCACCGAGTAGCCACCCTCAGTGGTGCCCTGGAATAGGGGCGTCGACCCTGCGCAGATGGGGAATAAGACCGTGACGACGGCCGACCACATCTGCCACCGCTAATTTCTAATCAATTAGAGCAAATAAAGTTTTTCCTCCTCCTCCTCCTCCTCCCGGCGGCGCACAGTTCGATCACTTAATTCCGTGCGTTTGGACGAAGCTACGGCATTTGTGTGTAATTAGTGGTGTAAGTGCATATCGTATGCATTGTGCCGAAGAACTGAACGAACTTCACGTCAAGGCCTTGGTGCTTGCAGCATACGCCTGGAAACTCAATAATTGCTTCATTTATGTATAACATCCATATTTACGTTCCGGCACAGCTCACGTATCCGCAACTTCTCAGGCTTCGATTCTGAATTCTGACTCAGTGATAATTCAGGCTTCACACGTTTTAATTACCCGCAAGAAAAGTGAAAAAATACTTATCGAGAAGATTGTCAGGCAAGGAGACACGATCTCTGCAATTATATTTATTGTACGCTTAGAAGAAGTATTCAAAATATTAGACTAAGAAGGATTAAGGGCGGCGATCAACGACGAATGTGCGAACAAACTTCAGCCTGCCGATTGATTCATAGGCCGTGTAATTCATAGGGCAGTTAATCGGTGATACATTAGAAATACAGAGTGTTTGCGGGGGGAAAGGAAGCGCTATCGAGGACAGCATAAAATTAGGTTGGGTCATGAAATCGGGAAATTTGCAGGCGTAACTTGGAATCATCTAGCGCAGGTCAGGGGTAATTATAGATCGCTGGGAGAGGCCTTCGTCCTGCAGTGAACCTAAAAGTACGCCGATGACGTTTTACAGCATCCAAAACACGTCCGGAATGTTGACGGACCGTTACTATTCAGCCGCCGCTTGCTTCGTACTACGAGGCCGCATTCGCTCGTTTACGGAACGGTGTCGGTCACCGCTTGGACATACCATACTGATGAACGTGCGGGCGCTGGGCCCCTTGCCTTGTGGCCATGGGAACTATATATTATAGAGATTTTCTTATTGCAGTAATTATTATCGAAACAAAGACATTTAGTCGCTTTGTAGTACAGTGGTAGTGGTGGTGATGTATACAGGCGCGGTAGCCTGGCAGACCTTGCCGGCAACTGATCCGACTGAGCGTCTCTTTCTTCTCCAAATTAAGTCAGGCCTGTCTCTCGCAGAAATGTGAGAATAATGCGTAACACTTCCACTGCAGTTCTTTTGACGGCAGTGCGGTGAACGGGCGAGCGCGGTTCCGCTTTTCGGCACTGTAGCAGACGCCCGGAAAAGGAAGTTGTCGAATGGGGGTGTGCAGTGATTTGGCCGTAAGAATATAGCCTCAAATGCATATACATGATGTGCGGTCGTGCTATCGGTTGACCGCGCTTCTTTCATTTATTGTCGTTTAATCCGAGTTTTGCTTCCTCCTCGCTTTCTTACGACGTCATAATTGCGCTGCCACTCCGGTTGCACCTTTATCTCAGCGTAAGAACTTTTTGACTAGGAAATTGCGTGCGAACAGCGCAGCTTAGTGAATTCCGCCCCTGATATTCTGCGACAGCCACAGCACAGTGCGACGTGTTACTTTCGGAAATAATTTGCATAAAAGCTTTTCTTCACAAAATACTTTCGAATGTCTCGGACTCCAAGAAAACAATGAGAGATCTACCAAATTTTCTAGTTTTCCTTTTACTTTCTTCTCCCTACTAGATTGATGCATCACTTTTGCCTTAGAGAGAGAGAGAGAGAGAGAGAGAGAGAGAGACTCTTTATTAGAAAAACAGAATTTTGCCGGCGCGCATGCAACCGCTGGCATGCTACTTTGTATAGGGACGGAGAATGGGAATAAACGATTCCAGAGGAGAGTGGAAGAAAAATAGAATAAAAATAAATATGAAATGTGCAAGTGCACCTGATCCTAATATTTAGTTGACATAGCAGGTAAATTTAGGCTTTTGTATATGAAACGTTCAATCTTTAAATCTTTCCTATTAGACCAATTTCTGACAGGTATTTGAACAATAAATCCAAAACCCGTTGCTGTTTTGAAGGGCCGGGCATTGGACCTAAGAGGCTGGATAATGTTAACGGATCGTGGCGAATCATGTACATTTGTTGCTCAAAAAATTCTCTCGTCGCGGTACGCAGGGCATTATAGTAATATGTGCTCCATTGTCTCTAAGTTGCCACAGTTATCACAATAAGGGTTAGCGGTAAGCCCTATGCGGTACAGATAATTGTTCGTGTATGCCACGTTCAGTTGAAGACGATGGTACAAGGTCTCTAAGTGTCGAGGAAGTGGTCGTGGAATTTTCGGTCTCATTTTTGGGTCAAAGTAACGCAGGAAGTTATCTTGGTGAAGCGGCAGATTCCAGATGCGGTCTATTTCTTGATAGGCATATTTTCTTGCCATGTTTGAAGCGTCGGCTTTTGTAAAAAAATGTTCTTTTGAAATTGCGGTATTGATAACCAACGTGAGCCAATCGCAGCTATAGGCAAAGGCACTTTCGACCTTGGAAAGGGGCATTCTGCCTTCGTTCCCTGTGGGAACTCCTCCCCAGTATGCTCCACACCTTATGCTTCCAAAGTAATTATTTTAGAAAAGTAGTCCCTTGTCGCCTCTCTGTTGTGGGGTTCTTCACAGAATTACTTTCTACCTTTGTTCTCGCGTTCCTTCAAGCTCCCTTCAATTATAGTTCGTTGCAACGATTCTGTTTTCTCTACATACGGAGCATGCTGTTTTTGCTATGAATTCGCCGTGCATATATTGTAAACCAATTGATTTAGCCATGACAGAAAAAAAATCGTTTTCAGGACGTTTAAATTTTGTGATATACAAATTGGTGTTCCAGCTTGTCTCCCAAACGACTCCCTATGGCAATGCAGGACGGCATTGAAGGAGTATTGACATGACATTCTTTAGTTTTCGTTCTGTTTATTTCTTTCATTAAGGTCCTGCATGTCGAAATCTTGAAATAAATTAATTCTGACAAGGCTCAGAGTGCCCTCAATAATTTTCTATAATAGGTTTTCTAATAAAGCGTTTTGCTTGTGCTTCCTATGTGAGGTGCATGGAACATTACGTCATAATGCGGAAGGTGGTTACGCGGGAACAGAACTTCGCGACATTTTGACGCTCACTGCTGCTCGGTCATTCATATGCAATGCCCCTACCCGTTGCGCTGCTGGATGTGGCTGCATAACAGAAGACCAAGCGAAGCTGGGGCGAGTGCCAAAAGTTCACGAAGTTCTGCTCCCCCGCGACCTTCTTCCACGTTATGACGTAATGATCCCTACGCCTCCTATAGGAAGCACAAGCGCGACTGTAGTAGTAGTAGGAAACCTATTATCGTTAGTAGGAAACCTATTACAGTAAATTATTTAGTGCACTCTGAGGCTGGCTACTATTTTTCTAACGTTTCAAGGTCTATGAACGTGACTGAACGAAAAAAAGAGTTAAAGGTCGGTAATTTCATCTCAATATACTTCTTCAACTGGAACGCTAATCCATTCTTTAGCATATTTTGGGGACAGATAACTCGAAAGTGGTGCTAGCCTCGGGATTTCTCTTAAGTAGACGTCTCGCTTCGTGCTGGCGCACTGGCCTTGGCGTTCCGCTGCTAAGCTCGAGGACGCGGGCTCGAATCCCTGCCGCAGCCGCCGCATTTCAATAAGGGGCGAAATGCAAGGACGTCCCTGTGCTATTCATTGGGTCCACGTTAAAGAACCCCGGTAGGTCGAAATTATTGCGGAGTCCCCCACTGCGGCGTACCTCATAATCATATCGTGCTTTTGGTGCGTAAAGCCCCAGAATAGTTATTATTATTATTATTATTATTATTATTATTATTATTATTATTATTATTATTATTATTATTATTATTATTATTATTATTATTATTATTATTATTATTATTATTATTATTATTATTATTATTATTATTGTTGTTGTTGTTGTTGTTGTTGTTTTGCTAAGCCGCCATCCCTTCACTACTCCTCGGCTTCAATTTCGCAATTGCAACGTGTGCCCGAAAGTGAATAATTAAAAAAAGTTATGTAGTGAATGTGTCTAATTAACTATCTAGATATTGATATTTTTCATTCAAGTCAAATCAAATCAAATCAAGTTTATTCATTACAAAAAAAAAAGGAAACGGTTACATTTTTGTTTTGCAGACGAGGGTCCCAAAGTCGGACACTGTTACCGGCACCCCCGGTAGCTAAGTATAAGAAGAAAATAACATAGGTGGCAGGACCGAAATAGAATTTACAAAATGTACACTGAGAGAAACAAAGAGGTGAAGTGCAACAACAGAAACCTGATCAGGACTGCAATGTACAGCATTACTATCAACAAACAAATACAAAATCGGCGTACAACAGAACCTTTAAATTATGTAAAGAAGTCACATGACGAAAGTACAAATATCAGTGTGCTAAAAATGTACTTATAAAGAATTTCAACAGACACAAAAAGCCAGAGAATACATAAAAAGAAGCATTTATAAACAAAACGACTAAAGGCAACGGCAAGCATGTTAATAGCAAAACATAGGAAAAACAGTGATAAGAATAAATAAATAAAACATTTGCTACCATAATTGCGTCAATGCGTTTAAAGCAAATCTTTAAGGGATTTTTGAAGGCATAGAACGAAGTGAGTGATCTTATGGTAAGCGATTCCATAAAGATATGCCAGAAAAAGATGACGTTAGTTTACCATAATTGGTACGAACATGAAGCAATAAAAATTTCTGTTAAGGGCAAACCTAATTCTACTGTAGTTATGTAAATCATTTAAGTCAACGAATTCGTAAAGCAATTGGTTGTTAAGTAACTTGAAAAATAAGATTGTTAAGCTATATTGAAACAAGTTCACAGTCGTTAAAATGAAGTTGTGACGGAGCAAAATGGATGCATTTGACTGTCGAGGGCTGCTAGTAATGATATGAATGGCTTGATTTTGTAAATGCTGAACTGATGACAGGCGACATGTGCACGTATTACCCCAGGCAGCGATTCCATAGCCAATATGACTATGAATAAAGGCAAAGTGATAAAAGAGCCTTGTGTTAAAATAAGGCGCGTGCTTTTATTAGAGCGCGAATGCCAAATGCCTTTTTTTCTTAATATTGGTAATGTGGGAGTCAAATTTGAGGTTAGCGTCCAGGAGAACACCGAGGAATAGAACCAAGTCACCGGGTTGAATTTGATGAGCACCAAGTGTTAACGCTAGTGGAGAAGTTAGCACCCTGTGACAACTATTGAATATTATATATGCCGTTTCCTCGGGATTAATAATTAGGTAATTACATTGACACCAATATATAACGTCAGTTACCGCAGCATTTAACTTTGATGTTAATGAGGTTAACGACGTGTCTGATAATGATAAGGTGGTGTCTTCGGCGTATAAAACGCAATGAGATGAATGTGAAAGGTCGGGTAGGTCCATTAATGTAAATGACAAATAGTAATGGACGGAATGGACCCCTGTGGTACACCTAGGTAAATTATATTAGTTTGAGAAAGGGTACCAGCTACAGAAGCCGCGTACTACCTATCCAACAAATAGCTTTTTATAGAGTTAAAGTGGGATTAGTAATACCGTATGCTTCAAGTTTGGTAAACAAAATGCTGTGATTAATCGTGTCAAGAGCTTTGTTGTAATCTAAAAAGACAGAGCCAACGAATTTACCACAATCTATAGACTTCTTAATAAAATCGGTTAAAGAGAGCAGTGCTAAGCGAGTAGAACTTCAGGAACGAAAACCGAACTGACAGGGATTAATTATATTACATTTTTAAAAGTAGTTATTTAAACGTTTAACCAATAACTGTTCAATAATTCTACCTAAAGCGGAAAGAATAGATATTGGTCTGTAGTTAGAAATGAGGTCTTTGGCACCCTTCTTAAATACGGGAATAAGCTTAGCCTTATTTAGAGATAGAGGAAAAGTGCCGGATTCGAAATTGCGATTAGTTATGGTACATATTGGTTCAGAAATAATATTAGCAACTAATTTTAAATGGTGTGCGCAAATGTTATCTAAAACCGAGATCGTGTTTTTCAGGCTACAGATTGTTAAATACACCTCTCGAGCAGTAACAGGGGGAAAAAAAATTAGTGAGGTGATCTAGACAAGGTTGGCTGAGTTACTGTGTTGTCATTTATTTGTGACAGAGCAAAATACTCTCTAAAGGCATTGACAACATGAGTGAGCTCTTGGTATGTTGTACCATTCAGGTTAATTTTGCAGCATTGTTCAGGCGCAGAAGATTTATTAATACATTCGTTCAGAAGCTTCCATTGTTCTTTTTTTCGATTACTGCTGTTTATTAAATTCATTTTCATAATAGCGCCTTTTAGCCTGTTTAAGTAGCGTGTTAAGAATATAACAATATTTTTTTTATAACACAGGGCCCAATTAGAGTTAAAAGGTTGCCTTTTAGTTTTTCTGTATAGGTTATCTTTCTTCCTTAAGTTAGTCAGTAATGCGGACATCATCCACGGGTTGCAGGCATACTTATATTTCTTCTTACACCTAACGGTCCGGGTGCGCATTGAAACGGCATGTAAAAACAACGCAGACAATTTATCAACTGCTACTGCCAGATCTTCCAACAGATTGACCTGAGTCCAATTAGTATTGGTAATGGTATCAATAAATGTATCTTGGTTAAATACTGATGTACTGAAAAAAACGTTGGTGATTGGCACTAGACTGTTAAATGTAACAAAATGGGAAAATTATCGGTTATATCAGTACACACTACTCCCGACACAGGGAGTAGTGTGTCGGGAGTTCTTGTTTGGAACGATAACTTGTTAAATATGACGGGCAGAGCAAGTAGGAAATCTGTGACAGAAAATGATTCAGCTTCGAACTTCGAAAACAGCCGGTTTACACGTGTGAATGAAAACAAAATAAAAACATACAAAGAATCCGAAGGTAATCGTGTATGCGCGTCAATCATTGTAAACATGCACCACTGTACACGTCCCGGGTCCATCACTTGTTCAACAGTGTTATCGAAAGACGGCAGACATAAGTTTCGTCGCACGATTTAATTTGAGCATCTTCAATGATTTCCCGCATGCTGTGGGTTACCGAACAGGGCATATGCTACTGATTAAGATCGCTGGCTATAAGCTACTCTAGGTCAGTGGTTGTGGCGTTGAGCTGCTGGCCATGCTGTCGAGGGTTCGATACCGGCGGCTGCATTCCGACTGAGAACGAAAGCGCCCGTGCAGGGACATTAGGTGCTACCGCAGGTAATAAAAATAACTCTGGAGTCTCCCAGTACGACGTGCCTCGTAATCTTAACGTGGTTTAAGCTTTTATCACTGGCTTTTGCATGGTCTTTTTTTTTTTGCGAAATCTGACTAGCAGAAGGAGGCTTATCCCCGTGTGATAGTAGCAGATACCTTACTTCACTTCAGATTGTGCAAAAATGAGAATATCATTCAAATGAAAATAAAAGTTATGTTGCATGAGAAGTATAGCGGTAATCACCAAGCTTTAGAATTCTTACGCAAAACGCAGGCCAGCTAAAATTAATGATACAATGGTGCCCTCTTTCTGCCGAACTACTTGAACTGAAAACATTCTGTGCTTAGCCACTCCCTGTTCCTTCTTGCACCCCTTATCGGGCGCGCGCTGTTAGTACAATAATGTGCCGCTTACACGTGTGTTCTTGTGGTGGGGAAGTTGTTGGCATGTGTTTAATTACATTCGTCATACAGACTGGTCAACCATTACTTTTATGAAAGTGAGGCGCTTGACGGCCGTCTACTGGATACGGCTTTGTTATCGCATCACATAGGTTGAGAGCAGCGAAGCATTATGTTCGCACGTTAATTATCGATTTCTTGCTTGAATGAGCTGTAAAAATACGGGCAACAACCGAATTCAACTGGAGCACCGATTTGGGCGGCCTGCACCGAACTTGCCTTTCCGCATCGCGGTCGTTGCGGAAGTTGGCCGGCACATCGAAAGAGGCCACGTCAGTTAGTTCCGCTAAATCTTCTGCTGTAGCCGGCGTTCGGATACGCCGGAGAAGGTTATGCTGCCTGTCTCTTTAGACGATTTCCGCGCCAGTAAAGTCGCTACGACTCGAACTGAAGTTACGTTTGACCATAAACAGTGATAAAGTGCAGACTACAAGACTACAATTTCGAGTACTACCACACCCGCCGTGGTTGCTCAGTGGCTATGGTGTTAGGCTGCTGGGCACGAGGTCGCGGGATCGAATCCCGGCCACGGCGGCCGCATTCCGATGGGGGAGAAATGCGAAAACACCCGTGTACTTAGATTTAGGTGCACGTTAAAGAATCCCAGGTGGTTGAAATTTCCGGAGTCCTCCACTACGGCGTGCCTCATAATCAGAAAGTGGTTTTGGCACGTAAAACCCCATAATTTAATTTAAGTACTACCACGTGCGAACTCCATGACTCGACATCAGTGAACGTGGTGTGTGTAGAAAGGCTAGATTCTATTCTGAAGAATTGCTGGCTCTCCCGTAATCGAGAGTATATGTAAGCATGAAATAGCAACCGGCAAATCAGATTGCTTGGAGTGACACTAGCCACAATCTTAAAATGGGTGTAGTGCATGTTCGCAACGGCACACCGCACAACACCGCACCACGCCATACTGTGTGCCAGTTCATATGGACGCTGCCCAGGTAGAAGAAGACAACCAGGCTGAACGCGGCACGCCAGGCAGTGAAAGATGCCAGGGAGAAAGAGCGCACTGCCCAGCTATAAGAATAAAATCGCCTGAAGGAGGAGCCATGGAGCGTGACGCCATCTCTCGAGGCGACGCAAAACCCCCACCGTGGAACTCACGGACCGCTGGCGTTCAAACGAGCACAGGCAACCCTGTCTCTGCGCCAAAAGATGAAAATGAAGTCTATGGTGCCCTGTATCTGCCTTTGGAACGTTGCCTCCCCATTGGAAATGACAAATAAAGCTTCAGCTTACTAGAAGTTTCAGCTTGAGTGATACTGTGAACAAACATTAGCAAGAACAAGGAAGCAATATTTTTGTAACTTGTTTATGCAGTAACTATCGTATGTAATGCGGTCCTATACAAAGGGCTGGGGGCCAGAGACCGCACTTAAGTTTTGACTGGTCGCCCGGTTGAACTCGTTTTGTTCTCGCAACTTACCCGGGTGTTCTCATTTTGGTTCCCGGACAAGGGAACTGGTTCCATGAGGCTGCTTAAGAAAAATATGTTTATTACAATTCATTTGCGAGAACTTGATTTCATAACTCGATACCATCTGTTAGCATCATTGTACAAATCCCGCCCGTGAACTGTGGCGCTACCCTCCCCCCCCCCCAATGGTAGAAGAAATAAAAAATAATCATGTTCGCAAGATTAATTGTGCTGTTGGGCTAGGCGGTTTCACATAGGGCTATTTTACAGTGTCAGAAACGGGACAACCACATAGACGAGACAAGACACAGTGCTTTGTCTTGTCTCGTCTGTATCGTTGTTGTGTGTGTTTTTTTTTTTGCGCTGGAAAATAGCATAAAGGAAGATGTCTGTATAAAGAGCCAGGTTAGTGACTTGTATTTCTTGCTTCCGACACGCACGCTGAGCTAAGTGATGCACAGAGACAGAGCCCAGTACTTCTTGACGTGTAGCTCGTAGCTGGTGGTACCGTGCAATTAATCAGCAATGCTGCGCATGTCTACGTTACTTCGTTTAGTACGCTATTTTTCTTCTGTCTTCTACTGGGAGTTCCGGACACTTAATAACAGTCGAAAATGCTTTGGTCTCGCAGAAATGTAGGCCAAGCAAGCTTGGCTCCTATTGCTCGATTTGTCTGAAGAAGTTGTGGATGAAAAATAGTATAAGGGCAAAAATTCAAAAGAGGTCAATAAAGATTTCGTCAGAGTTACTAATAACACCAAATCTTCTAAACAATGTCACTAAGACTTACGCCGATGTTCGTAAAACAGTAATCAGAGGACCATCATATGTGATGCTATCGAGAGTGAGCCACCATATTCATTTTTAACTACACCTCTATGACCTCGCTCCCACTGAAAACAAGTGAGGTTAAAATGCGAGGCTAAAAGACAGGACGCTTCTAATGCATTTGATAAATATATTGCGCGGTTGGCGAAGAGCAAACAGTCCGAAAGTCTGTTGTGATTATGGCTGATGACAAAGAAGGCAGGTAACTTACGCGGAGCTAAAGCAACCGTCCACGATTCGACGTGAGAATGCAAGAGGGAGATCAACTTTCTTTTACAGACGGCTGGTACGTGCCCCCATCTATTCCCCACTCGTGGGTAACCTGGATCACTCTACCGGAACTGCTCAGCCTTGTGCTCTGGCGACTCATCGTGCCTAACATTAATCACATCCTCGAAATTAGCCGATTTCAGCTTGAATGATGAGCGTGAAGTCAGGTAGACGAATTCAAAAGACCAATTCAGGAACGATGACACTACGCCGTCGCCTGCGCATTTTTCCCCCCCACAAAAACCAAACCGAAGCATCAGTCACAATCACCGTCTGTACTTGAAGCTGAACGAGGTCGTCGTCCAGAAGATCGCCTAGGCACTGAGAGGGAAAATTTCGGCTTTATTTAGAAAGACATCATCAAGTTCCTTGTTAGTGTGGCCATACAATGTTACACTCGTGGACGGGGGCATTCAAGGGCGCCAAGGTTGTTTCCACGAAAATCACTTTTGGGCAATGTAAACGAGTTAAAATATTCGGCCTGCTCGTGAATGAAATTGCATCTTCTCAATAAAATTAATTGGGAGGAGGAGGAAGTAAACTTTATTGCTCTAGAAAGAGTAATTCAGCGGTCGGGCCGGATGTCTTCATCTTCTATTGGTTGATGACGATCTCCGGCCTGCATGGTTGGCGCCCCTATTCCAGGGCACCACTGAGCGTGGCTGCTCGTCGGGCATGATCCACCGGCCTTCGTTGGAGGCTAGGGTCGCCGCTGGAGAGCACGCTCTCCCACTGCTCCGCACTCGGATTTTCTATTTTGTGGAATGCCTTATTCGTATTGCACTCCCATGTGATGTGATAAAGTGTGGGTATTGCGCCACACCACGGGCATGTGTCCCTGTGTTGACTCGGGAACATTTTGCTTAATATATGCAAATTTGGGAAAGTTCCTGTCTGCAGCTTTCGCCAGGAAACTGCCTGTTGTTGAGTGAGTGTATTATGGGGCGGGGGATATCTGATCCTCGTCCCTCTATGGTAATTTTGTATGTCGGAGTACGTTGGGATCACTGTCATGAAATCCTTAGGGTCTCTGTTTAGGTCCTTCTCTGTGGGGATGCATATATACTTTTTAAAGTTTTTTACTGAAACGATGCCGAACTGACCGCAATGGGAGGCAGGCATGTCTCCGACCAATTTATTAAGCGTAGTAAGGTCAGGTATTGGGCCATTTAATTTACAGTCCAGGAACACGCGAGTCAGCACCCAATCATGGTAACACATGCCTGCTTCTCGCTGCTTTCCACTTCTTTTATTCTGGCCTTCACTCGATGGAGATCTTGTTAGAACTACTGAAAATGTGCCACCAATGTGTCAGCTCCTCAGTGCAATGCCAAATTTATGAAACCCGGTTAGCGGCGACGCACCACGCATATCATGTTTTTTCAAGAAATCCATGCACTCCGCCTTACCCGACATCCTGCTACAACTATCAGCTGATTGGTTCAGCAGTTTTGCGACTTCAGCCATAGAGCTGAAAAACTCAGGGGCCCTAGTGACTAAACCAAAACAGTCACTTTTCGAGAGAGAGAGAACATCTTGATTCTTGGATGTCTTGATTTGCAGGAATCGTTTCCTCTTGAGGGGAATCCTTGCGTCGTCTTGGCTGCGACCGCCCTCTCAACCGACATGATCTGGCCCAAGAGGCGGGAGCTGGGCAACACTGTCTCCCACTGTTCTTGGGGTGAGGTGTAGGGGGTAGAGGAGGCATGTCTGGATTTTCTTTGCAATCTATAAGAATGTGCCTGAGTGTTCCTAGCTGTTCGCTGTATTTACGTTGTTCGTCATATTGAGTACGGAACACGAGCTGAACGCTTCATTCGGTGCGAGACAATCTGAGTGTTTCTTGCGTTTTCGTGAGATGTGGATGCGGTGGTGGGAGTGTTCTACAGTTGAGTATGTAGTGTCGAGTGATTTCTTGGTATGTTGCTAGTATAGTGAGTTTCTCCGGGGCCTGGTCGATAATTTCTCGGGCCATTTGCGACCGTCTTTTGGCGACCGCGTCAGTCACGTGGCCTTCGTGGCTCGCTGCTGCGAATGTTAGTTTCGACATTTATTAATAATGGAGTGCGATGATCAGAAAAAGCCTTTAACATTACCTATCCCTAGAACAAATTTGCGTAGATCGCAGTTGTGTCCGTGCCGTGCTTACTTGAAGTAGTACGGAATAAAAGTGGTCATTGCCACAATTTTTTGCATTCATTGAAGTGTTCGAGCAAAAAAAACAAAAAGAAAAGAAAGAACAAGCAGGGCAGGGGGGGTGGGGGTAGGAATTAATAAAAGCCCTCTGCGACGGTGGCTACAGCAGGAATGCTACAAAATTCATACCGAGAATTCGCGAAGGTACATATAAAATGTGGTACGTCACTAATGGGGCTGTCACCCATGTTTTCTGTTATTTTAGACGAAAACGTTAATTCAAAAGGGTGGTTTGCTGGGCAAGTTGGTAATGCATCCTTGACTTAGGCAGCGCGAACTGACGCAGAGTATTTTCTTTCCCTCCGTCTGTGTTAGGTCGCATTGCCTAAGTCAAGGGCGTTAGTATGAGTTACAGTGAAACAAAAATAATGTGGTGCCTTCAAATGTCTTCTTTACACGCTACTACCTCTGATCCTAGAGTTTCTAATGATCTATTGAACTTAACGTGACCTTCGCGATTACCCTTCAGCTACACTTTTGCTCTTCCTTATTGCGAAGGCCCTGCGCTTATGATGTATTTATTGTTTCAGCGCCTTAGTTTGGACGTTCTTTGACATCTTTTCTTCTTTTTTTCCGGGTAGCTTCACCCTGCTTCTGTGAACAGCGAAGCTAGCGTTTGTTTGTTCTCCCTGCGGAGGCTAGATAGCAAATCCGCCGTAGCTCTAATCGCCTCTTGCAGCTCTGCGCTTCGGCCCACTAAGACGTTCGTAAGCTTTCGACTCACGGACACGCGCACGCATGTACGCCGCCGCATCGGAAGTGGCGAGAGCATGCGCTGCACTGGATGCGTGCATCGCCCCGCCCTTTCACAAGCGACTGCGGAGGACCGAGGAGCCTGCTGCTTCCCTTGACCCGTCAGCGCTTGACGTTGTCCCGTCGTCGTTTTCCGTTCGTTCTTTGCAAAAGCGGCTTTTCGTCTCTCGCAGGTCTGCTCCAATTTGAGTTCTGTGCTGCTCTTTAGACAAAAGCGTTCTGGCAGGCAACACCTGGGGAGTTCAGGTGGAAGTTTTGGCGCCCACTGGGTGAGTGCAGCGAAATCCCCATTAGCGAAAGGTAGGTCGCGTCACTTCTGGGGCGTTACTTTTTGTCTTGCGTAAAGAAGTGGCTAAAGCTAACGCCTAGGTGCTTCGCTTTCATAGTGTGCTTCTCCATCGAGAATTACTGAGAGAATCCACTTTCCGGGGCGACACCATTGCACTACTTCTTTTTCTTTTTTCTCTAGAAGACAACAAATCTTTTTTTCATTAGGAAACGGGGTCGCGTTACGCGTGATTCGTCGCAGACTAAAGCTCACAGAAAAAAAACATCAAGCAAAGCACATTCTATAAGCGGTGCCTGGTAGTGATTAGTCACGAGTGCAAAAGAAGTGCCAGACAGTTGTAGCCCTCAGCAGTTTGTCATTGTGATGCAGCTCCAGAAAAAGGCCCTCCCGAAAAGAGCCCCTCATAAAAAACTGCTGGACTACGAAGCCAGGTTCATGGAGCTTCACAGCAAAGCCTTGGCACTCGGGCTGTCTCCAAAGGAGCTGTGCGAACTGCCTAGCGTAAAACGACTTCAGCGTGTAGGCACATCTCCCTGTCTCTTAGCGCGGCTGCTCGGCCAGCTCGCTGGCTTCATCCGAAACGCGAAGCCACCTTGCCGGTGTGTGAGGTTCCTGCTTGCGTTACTCGTGGTTGGAGTGGCCTTTCAGTTTTGGCGCTACAGTCTTCTTTCCCAAAAAGGCTGGGTCTCTTTATTTGTCGAGAGGCACAAGCTTGAATCTGAGCCATGCGTCGTGGACATGCCGGGTAAAATTCAGAACGGCATGATGCCACCTGTCGACTGCGACATCTGCAAGGACCTCAAGAAGGTTTCTAGAAGGTCGTCACTGAGCCAATACGACTTCGAGACAAAGCAAGTATCCCGCTTATTACACTTCTGTATTTTTTTTATTCAACTAAAATCTGTGAAAACCTTCGTGGCCGAAAATTTAGCATGCAGGTATTCGTGGCGTTTTTCTTTTATTGTCGTGCATTCTCTTAATGAACGTTGCATGCTGTCATGGTATTTATTATCATATCTGTGCTCATGCCCTAATGACAGTCTCCTTGAAGAACCTACATTGACACTACTATATATGCCGCAGACGAGTTCGAAAAATGAGTTTCCGAATCGTAGAAGTAAGCTGTGTTCATTTCACTACCGGATGAGGAGAGGGGAAAGAAGGATAAATCGGAACGACTAACCAGCGACCTTAGAAGTGTGCAGGGATTCCGGCCACGGCGGCCGCATTCCGATGGGGGCGAAATGCGAAAACACCCATGTACTTAGATTTAGGTGCACGTTAAAGAACCCCAGGTGGTCGAAATTTCCGCAGTCCTCCACTACTGCGGGCCTCATAATGAGAAAGTGGTTTTGGCACGTAAAAGCCCATAATTTTTTAAAGTCGGCTGGACGCTTAGTGGTCTTCGATGAAGCTTGCATGCAAATGCGCAGATATCTCGGAAAATTCAAGACTGTGCAAGGATACAACAGCTGTGTTAAGTCCGCAATGATAATCTTTCTCTCCGTGTCAAAAAAAGGAAGTCTCTAAAGATACTTCCGACGTACTTTATAAAAAAAAATATGTCGGATGGACCCGCTAAGTTTTCTTATGTACACGTTGCACGTACTATCGCTCTCAGTATGAGCTACAAAGCGAAACGCGTGGCAAAGCGGTAGTGCGTTGTAGCTCGTACTGAGCGCAATAGTACCTTGTTGATTTCCCGGAAAATACTTCAAAATACGATAAATTTCCCTCGCATTGTACATCACTGTCGCCTGTACGCCGTAATTCACGCCAATATCCAGTCACTTCAAAACGCCTCTAAATGCCGTTCTGACACTGAGTATCGTTCAAGTACGCATATGCCCTTGATTCCTACAAATGCTTGCGCAGGCCGCATATACGGCTTATACGACTACATGAGGTAGCATAAAACTACAAACATATGTCGACATGGCCGAATACGCTTTTATATTTGTATCCCTCCGCCTAATATGACGCCCTGTTCGATGCCAATCCCCAGGTTTCCTATCCGCTGTCCCTTCAATGTAAACATAGCGACGTATGCTTGAAACACTGTTCCATGAAAGAAAGAAAGAAAGAAAGAAAGAAAGAAAGAAAGAAAGAAAGAAAGAAAGAAAGAAAGAAACAAACAAAACGGGAATAGGGTAATCAAATATGAGGTGCGAAGCAAGCAATACGACGAGGACCACTGTCGCGCCGGTTCACGAGCGACGGCTGCATGCGACGCGAAACGTAGTTAGCCACAATTTATAACAGCAGTGTTGATGCGTTGCGTCCATCGCTTATGGCTAGTTAACGTCTCCATTAATTAATGGCTGCTTCGCTGCTTCTACTTTGACGTGCTCGAAATTCAGGAACCTACTGCAAACAGCGGCGACACTACTGCTTTTGCACCTATTGCTCAATCGTATTGGTATCAGAGGTCGAGCAAGGTCCATCTATATAGGTCGCGCAGCTTGTAACGAAAAGTGTGCCGAAATCCATTGCCAGAGATGCCAGGTAGTGACCCGCGATTGAAGAACGACAAGGTGAGGGGTGGTACAAACACTGAAACTAGAAAACCCATGTGAAAAATAAATGTTCGACAATTTTTAATCAAAATAAGGTCATGCGAATAAATATTCCGTTTCAAACATTTTTGCTGTAATACAATAACAAATATATAGTTTTTTCTATTTCACAATTATTCGTTCCTGGTGGCCCCTACGAACCAGTGATCCTGGAGTAAGACTAGACAAGGCTGTACAAGCCAGCTGCTATGTCGTGTGGAATGGCATTGCTCACTTGAACACCGCGGTTTCGTCCTAGTTATTTTTTTTCCTTTTCATGTATGTTTGTTCAAAGTGTGGCGTGCGCTTCACTTCAAATTTTGCGTAGCCTAGCGCATGGCACATGGCATTATTTGGCGAAAGGTGTGAGTGCAGAGTTTCTGTTTTTTATCGTGCAAGTTCACACTGCGGCATCCGACGCGCTGTGTCTCGTTGTGACGATAAATGCGGAACGCTCCGCGCAGTAACGTCGCTCTATGTTTCTTCACTCTCCGTAACACGTGGCTCTGAGTGTCCGACGAGCAGCATAATTAGTAAGTCGAATGTTTTCTAAAGGATAATGTGGGGCAATGTTGTCTTATAACTGTTGGACATCAATACATGGTGTCCCACGGAATTGCAAATGATTCTGTGAAAAGGTTTCGCATATATTGCTATATATTAGGACTGTGTGCTGGTCATAGTACTTTTCATTCATTGAAACATATCTTTTGTTGTGTGAATTACATTGGTTTCATTATTCTAGACGAACAAAAGTGAAGTTGCTTTTGAAACTTTTGTGGCAGTGTCATTTATGTCCATCCTATTCCCTCAGCTTCGTAAGAAGCCTACTAGAGCAATTGCTGTTAATAAGAGCCTAATTATGTTCATATTGTGTTGGGCTGCTGAGCACGAGGTCGCGGGATCAAATCCCGGCCACGGCGGCCGCATTTCGATGGGGGCGAAATCCGAAAACACCCGTGTACTTACATTTAGGTGCACGTTAAAGAACCCCAGGTGGTCGAAATTTGCGGAGCCCTCCACTATGGCGTGCCTCATAATCAGAAAGTGGTTTTGGCACGTAAAATCTCATAATCTAATTATGTTCATATTAAGATATACCCCACTCCTGTAGTTTATTACAGTGACCAATTTAGGTCCCTTTACAGCCACGTCACGTCAACTTCATAGAGCTCATCACGTCCCTGCGCACTCATTAACACTGACATGGCGCTCTTTGACTATACCTGGCCCTTGCACCACTAAACTCCAAACATTCATTCATACCCCTATAGTTTAATGACATGCTGGCGCTTCAGCTGAGGTGAGTCACAAGCTCACCTCAGCTTCAAAAGAAAAATATCTGCTGGTGTAGCCGTCAAAATGCCGAACGCTGAAAGAATTTAAACGTTCGCGCCAAGCAGCATAAGACGTTGACGTCACTGCTATTTCCGCATGTGATGTCTCCTTTATTTTTATTTTTTGCTTGCTGTGAGTTGTCCCCCCTGATACGCAGATGGCGACGGTTGCAACGAGCCGCCATTTTCTTGACCTGTGGGCTTCTATAAAAGCTTCGCTACCAGTTTACGTATACCTTGGATCGAGCGCGCAGACTCCGTGCTCAGCTCATTTATTAATCAATGAGACATACGGGGACCGAATACACATCTGTACCGATGGTTTGGTCTTAACTACCAGCTCTTCAGGTGCCGTTGTCATTCCGGCTATGAAAACCACGATCAAATTCAAACGGTCTCACATGACTACATCAACAGCGGCATCGCTTGCTGCCCTGCGTGCTGTTGTCAAATATCTCCTGCAAGAGACACCTCAGAAATGGGTCATTTTTTGCGACTTTAAGGCAGCACTTCAGAGTCTGCATTTTCCCAATATCATAATACTCATGAGCAGCTGACATAAGAAATAAGGGAAGATAACCGTCAAGCTATCGCTAAAGGGCATGAAATTATATTCCAGAGGCTACCTGGACATACCGGCGTTGCTGGTAATGACCTGGCCGACGTAGCCGCCCGGTCTGCGCATCTGGATGCTCAACCAGTTACAATCCCCTTATCAAGAACCGACGCTGCAAGAAAGCTTCATATGGTGGCTAAAGCTATCACACACAAATACTGGTCTTCTCCTAACCTCCCGAAGTGTCATCTTCATAGGCTGGATCGATCCTTAAAGCTACAAGTGCCATAAAATGTTTTCCGCTCTGAGGCGACAGTATTGTGCCGTCTCTGGCTCGGAGTGGCATTTACGAAGACCTAGTCGTGCCACACTGGAATGGGGGATAGGCCAATGTGCGACTCTTGCGGAACCGCAGAAACGATTGAACACATCATATGTATCTGTCCCCAATACGACGTCGAGCGCGAAGTTCTCCGGATAGCACTGAACCAGCTGGACCCTAGACCATTTTTCGTAATGAAGATCCTTGGACCCTGGCCGCACGCGTCGATGGCACAAAAAGCCATGAAGGCGCTCTTGAAATTCCTCAAGTCGACAGGTCTTGGGAACCGTGTGTAGACTCGGTGCGAACCTTCCACTGTGCGCGAAACTGTGCTCTCTCTCTCTCTTCATCCCCATTCTCCCTTCCCCCAGTGCAGGGCAGCAAACTGGACGTGCATCTGGTTAACCTCCCTGCCTTTCCTGTATTCAATTTATCTTTCTCTCTGTCGGTGCTCAGCTCACAGTTAAAGCTTGTCAGCTTGCTATAGGCACTCCCTTTATGAACAAGAGACACCATAGCAGCATGTTTCCAGGAACCTAATGAAATAACTTTTGTTGCTTTGAAAGCGTATATCAGAGCTGTGGAACTAGGAACAGAGATTTTGATGCAACCATTACTTACGCTACATCGTGTTGCAGCTCCAGCGGTAGTGAGCACACCGGGCTGACACAGCTCTGCTCGGGTCAAGTGGTCAAGTAAACGGGGCACGCGAAACGTCGCATGAAACGTCACATGAAACGTCACGGACATGCCGTCGCAACTCATCGCCAGCTATATCCGCCAGCTAGATCATAATTTGATGCCGGGCACACGAAAATTGCGTACGTTGTATTTAGGTTATCGATGTCACAAGAAACGTTTATAATTGGAAGCATTATCGGGTTATTTTGCTCTAGTCATTCTGTGGGCTATCCGCCGTCACAATTAAGAGGGCAGGGAGCATAGAGGGCTAGAAGCACAGACCGAAAATAGGCACGTCTATTGG
The DNA here is from genome assembly GCF_050947875.1 of Dermacentor variabilis. Classification (NCBI taxonomy): domain Eukaryota; kingdom Metazoa; phylum Arthropoda; class Arachnida; order Ixodida; family Ixodidae; genus Dermacentor; species Dermacentor variabilis. Next base: position 204,082,669 of record NC_134568.1, read on the forward strand.
GTTGCTCTGAGGTCAACACATTAGCATGCAGGCTCCTGTGGCGGCTACGGTCATGCGCTCGAGACGACGTTATTTTTACGTCAGCCAGCAGCGGGCGCGCAGCCAGCAGCGGGCAGCCAGCGCGCTCAGTCTCCGTGCTCCTCGCTATCGCAGCGCGATAGCTGCCCGCTGCTGGGTGACGTAAGCCGAACGTCACCTCAAGGGGCGCGACTTTGCGCTAGCTGCAGCTTCCCAGTTTCGTTTTCGCGCGCTCTGATAGCCGAAAGTCGTCTTGCCGCAGTTCCGCGGGTAATCGCACTTGTCCAGATCCAAATGTTCTTATGGTTGGTACGGAGAGCCCGCTTCAATATTCCCAATTGCAATGAGCCAGCTGAAATTAAAGGTTTGAACGTTAATTAAATATTTTGTTAATTAGCGAATAGTTATTACGCATCACCAGTCATGCCGTGGTCGCCACCACTGATGGCATGGGTCCAACGGAACTATCCTTTTATTTCAGAACGGCTATTTTTAAATAATAATTAAAGTCTTCGTAGAAACTCCCGGTATTTAAGGCTACATAACATTTGCGCCGCCTTGACACATCCTCTCTCAGGGATTGGCGAAGAATGGGCACATACCAATATCACTTACGCAGTGGCGAAGTTATCTATACGGGAGCATGCCTGCACCGGGTTGGCTTAGCGTCTATGGTGTTGGGCTGCTAAGCACGAGGTGGTGGATTTGATTCCCGGTCGTGGTAGCCTCATTTCAATGGAAGTGAAAAAAAAAACACTCATGTGTCGTGCATTGAGTACATGTTCAGAAACCCCAGAGGTCAAAATTATTCTGGAGTTCCCCACCACGGCCTATCTCATAATCATATCGTGCTTTTAGCACGTAACTGTCTATATGATAGCCACTGTCTATCATATGGAGGACGGTGCGCGGCCTTGGCTCGTCTCCACAGCGACGACACCCGTTTTCAGCCCTAGCCCTCCATCAAGGCCGCTCACAGGTCGATATAGCCGAAGATTTCTCTGCGAAGATTGCGGGCAGTGTAGTCACCATCAATAGCGCAATTCTGGGTGAGGCTCCTGCGACACGCTTCCCAGAATTGAATGTGTCCTTCTCACTTGAGGAATTGGACGCTGCTCTGGCCACATGCAGGCGCTCATCGTCGCCAGGACCAGATGGCATCACCTACGCTGCTTTATGCCTCCTAGGTGAAGATGGCCGAAGCAGACTTCTGGAATGTTATAACCAGTCATGGAATGATGGCGTCGTTCCTGAGCGGTGGAAGTCCAGCCGCTTGATACCACTCCTGAAGCCGGGAAAGTCGCCACTTGACCTAGCGTCCTACCAAACCATTGCGCTGTCCAGCTGTGTTGGGAAGGTCATGGAAAGAATGATTCTCACCCCCCTAGAGTGGTATCTTGAGCGCCACAACGTATACCCCGAGGCCATGGCTGGTTTTAGAAGAGGCCGTTCCTCTATTGACAACGTCATCGACCTCGTCACGTCTGTACAACAAGAAAAACACTACAAGCATATATCGTTTGCACTATTCCTCGACGTGAAAAGCGCCTATGATAATGTAACGCATGAGGCCATCATAGATGCCCTGGAAAATAATGGAATTCGTGGACGCATGTTTCGGTGGATTCGGAGCTATCTATTCCAAAGATCCTTCTTTGTGCACAGTGCAGATGGCCGAACTGCTGACCATTACACTTGCCGTGGCGTCCCTCAGGGTGGGGTTCTTAGCCCCACTTTGTTCAACCTTGTAATCCTTGGACTTGCCGACGTTCTACCACATACAGTAAACTGTTCCATATATGCTGACGACATATGCATATGGGCCTCGGCTGTTACGCGTCTCCAGCTGCGTGCACGGCTCCAAAAAGCCGTGACCCTAACATCATCGTACCTGCGTGCTCAAGGCCTCAGCATTTCAACCGAGAAGTGCGCCTTAGTCGCTTTTACCCACAAGCCCATGACCTGGTACCCCATTTCTATTGACCACCAAGCACTTTCCTACGCAAAAAAACTCACCAATTCCTAGGCGTTATTATAGACAGAGACCTTTCATGGAGCCCCCACATCTCATACTTGAAGAAGAGGCTTACTTCTATCTCCCATATACTGAGGTTTCTTGCCGGTAAAACGTGGGGCACATCCGTGGCATCTATGCTTCAACTATACAGGACGCTCTTCCTAGGATACTTGCAATACAGCACACCAGTGATGTCCAATGCTAACAAAACTAACATCCATGTCCTACAGAGCATTCAAGGCCAAGCCCTTCGAACATGTCTGGGGCTTCCTCGAAATGCTTCAACTGCGGCAACAATTGCCACCGCGGGAGACCACCAAATATTGACCTATATAGCTATCGACGCACTCCGGGTGCATGTTCGCCATATATCCAGAGTGCCTGACCGCCATCTCGGTCGCTTGCCTGAGAAAAGACCCAAGGCAGCGTTCTCCAGATCAATTGCGGCTAACCGGCACTCTTTGTCTTTGAGGCACTCACCCGCAACAAGAACGCCATCCTCTATGAGGGGCTTGAAGAAGCCTCCTGTGTACCTTGCTGTTCCAGGAATAGTGAAGAAAGTTAGCCTGACCACCGCGGCTCTCAAGCAGATCACATTGAAACTTTCGCATAGTTCATACGCTAACCGAATCCATGTTTACACGGATGGTCCTCTCTCGGAAAATTCTACGGGCGCCGTTGTTCTACCATTTCAGTCGGTCATCATCAAGTTTAAAACTTCACACGTAACAGCATCTACAGGTTCCGAACTGGCCGCTCTTCGCGCTGCTATCGAATATATTGAAAAAGAACCGCCCAACAAATGGGCAATATTTTGTGACTCGAAAACAGCCCTCCAGAGCTTGCGAAGTTTACGACGTGGCAATTATGAACAGCCGGTGTCACAAATCAACGAAACATGTCATTGCGCTTCTGAACGAGGACATGATATCATATTTCAGTGGCTGCCGGAACACTGTGGCATCGTTGGTAATCACCTCGCCGATGACGCTGCCCGACGTCCCCAGGCTGGCTCACCGACACTCCTTATACCTTTATCCAGAGTCGACGCTGCAAGAGAGCTTTGCAGTCTCGCTCGTACCATCACGTTAGGTTGCTAGCATACACCACAGAACTCTAAGTGCCGTTTATACAGCCTCGACCCATCACTGAAACTTAAATTACCAGCGAATCTTCCACGACGTGAGGCAACACTGCTGTGTCGGCTGTGGATAGGAGTAGCATTCACCAACTCCTACAGCTATCGTATTGGAATGGCGGATTCACCAATGTGCGCTAAGTGCAAGTGTGAAGAGACCATCAGTCACCTTCTGTGCCACTGTTCTCGCTTCGATAATCAATGTGAGACTCTCCAGTGTGCCTTGAATAGACTGGATGACTGGCCATTTACGGAAGCGAAGATCTTGGGAGCCTGGCCTCACAGTTCATTAGCGCAGAAAGCAGTTCGAGCGGTTTTTCGCTACCTGAAGGCAACAGACTTGAGTGCCCGACTATAGACATCCTACACCTAAGTTCTCTCTCTCTCTCTTTCACTCCCCATTTCCCTCCCCACGTGTAGGGTAGCAAACTGGACTCTGTCTGGTTAACCTCCCTGCCTTTCCTTCTTCCCTTCTCCCTCTCTCTAGCACGTAACACCCCCGAATATAATTCAATATTTTTCGGGAACATACACAGTGGCCCAAGCTAGTAGGCGACTTCGGTCACTGCGTGTATCAAAAAGGTTAGATACCGCAAACTGGATGAAGTTCCCCAAGGAATGCTAGTCCCATTAAAAAGCTTCTTTAGAGTCTCCGCTTAATTCAGTTTTCCTCGATCAATCAATCAATTATGCACCCACTCAGCGGTGGACCGATGGTTCAAGCTAGTGAGTGGGGACACAGTAGCGTTTTTAAAAATGTTGAGTAATACAGAGAATACCCAGCACACACGACCTACATATGTCGGTCGCAAGCAACGGAGATAGTATTCACGCTGCTACATTTGCAACATTTACAAGACGGAAATATAGTGGGCTTATTATTGATATTTCTAACGTTTTTGTCTTCGTATATATGAGCAAGCTGAAAACACTAATTACATATCCTTCTTTGTTTTTTTTTTTGCTGCATCAAACTTTTAAAAATTGCCTTTGGCAAATAGAACAATTTTAACTAGGGGTGTGCGAATATTGAAATTTTCGAATACGAATAGAATACGAATAAGACAAAAAACTGTCTTCGAATATCGAATCGAATATCCAATATATCTGTAGTATTACAAAGTTGCAAAACGAGGTAACAATAGCTTTATTACCCTATTAGAATTAATATTGCGTTTTACAAGGCTGCTTCAGGTTAAAGAAGCACTCAATATAGGTAATGCCACTCAGGTAATGTCAGGTAACGCTCTCAGTCAGTTAAGGCGCTTGTTACAGATTATCGTGAAGCAAAATTAACTGCTCGACATGTTCAGAAAGTAAGCGCTCTCTATGCACTGTGATAACATCTCTGCCGTTAGAAAATACTCTTTCACTAAGAACTGAGGTGGCAGGGATGGGCAAGTACTTCTGGGCGAGTGCACTTAAAAGCAAGTACTTGAAGCGGCCAATGCACTGCCACCACTAACAAGGATCCTTGCCCCTTTCCAGGAGCGGCTTTTGCGCATAGTCTGTAACTTCCCTCTCAGGGACAGATGCCAAATGTGTCTTCTCTTTGTTCATCCCTAGATCGTCAAAAGCATTCCATACACTGGATGCCATCAGTGGACACGAAGTCGACGCTGGCACGGCAGTGTTTTAACTGGCTTCCACGTCAGCTGCCTGGAGCTCCCTTGTCACTAGGTCTTCCAGCCAGATCACCTGACCAGAGTCTGATGAACTGTGGCCTTAAAGCGCGGATCAAGAAACATGGCCAGGCTCCACTTCGTCAAATTCGCACTCCACAAAACGAGTCTTGATACATTTTATAAGATTGTTGGCAAACCCTGAGTTGCCTTTGCAACCTTCGAGGCAATGCAGCATTCCAAAATAAGTGGAATTTGACATGACAAGGAGGGGTACTTTTCAGCACTTAAGATCACATTTGCGTCAAACAAAGGCTTCAGTGCCTCCACGAACGCCGCTACATCTCTCCACTCTGCAGAGTTAAGGGTATCTATGCCGTGTCCAAAATGGTGAGCTCAAGTGTGATGGACTCTTTGAGTTCAAGGAGCCTCATGAGGTACTGTCTCTTCCATCAACATCCTGCACAACATGGAGCACGTCTTTGTTTAACTGCCTCTGCAGTTAGTTCAGTCTTTTCTGCGCACTAGTGCTGTGTTTGTAGTGTCCAATCGCTTTCGCCTTCTTGCAGAGTCTGTTGATTGCCGGATTACACGACATCGCATCGCTGATCGCCAGCTGCAGAGTGTGCGCAAAGCAGGCTCGCTGGAGCCATGGCAGTCTCCTGGCAGCCGCTCGGATATTGCGGCAATTGTCCGTCACGATGTACTTCACGCAGTCGATTGGTATCTCCCAGTCGGGCCATAGGTGCTCCAATGAGGCAGCTATGTTCGCAGCCGTGTAACTCTCCGGCATATGTCGCGTGTTCAAAGTGAAGTTTTTCATTTCGAACTTCACGTAAGAAAATGACACGGGAGGCTTAAAAAGCTCTCGTTGGCACGTGACGTCCATATATCGCTCGTAAAAGCGACAGTGCTTGTTCCTTGTTCAAGTGCTTTTCGTACCTTCTGTCGTACCTTTGCTCTTGTTTCGTCGTACAGGCGCGGGACGAGCACACGCGACAGTTTTGTATGCGATGGCAGACTGTATTACGGTGCAGCTGCTTTCATCAGTGCTTTGAACTCCCGGTTTTCTACAAAGCTGTGAGGGAGAAGATCTAAGGCGACCATTTCGGCCATTTTCTGGTTAAGTGCGTTTTCGTTCTTCTTAGACAATGGCTGCTGTTTCTGTTGTAGTATATCGTCCAGTGTCGGTTGATTCTTCAACGGCGCGTTTGCAGGGCCGTCCTTTTTGTACTCTTCCGTCAACAAATGGTGCTGCTTCACGTGATTTCGAAGAGTAGTAGTCGTTCCCGTTGGCGTTTGAAGAACACATTCGCACGATTTGCGCCGAGCTGTCGACGGCGAGAGTCTTGTGTAGTACCGCCAAAGACTTCTTCCGGCTTTTTCTTGCTTGCTCGGTGGCTCGTCTTCCGCAATTGATGCCATTCTTGGAGAATACGCTTGAGCGAGGGCTGTATCAGCACTGAGATAGTTGCCGATAGCGTAGCGGCGAATTTAGCGTGGATTGTGTTTGCCTCACAGAGCAGCAGCGCAGCACGTAGTGAAGAGCCGACGACCACCTTAGAAAAGCGGGAACACAAGGCGGGAGTTGTCGATGGCGAAGCAATGTTCTCCTAGGACATATTTTTTTTCTTTTTAATTTACAAACATCTAAAAATTGTCCAGGTAACATTTTCGAGATACATATTTTATTGTGCATACTTACAGAGCCCGAAAGTACATCATATATCGTTATGAAAGAGCCCCGAAATAAAGCTTGGTAAAAAAAAAACCCCGAAACTAATCATGTCTCACGGGCCAGATGCAGATAGACTGAAACAAAGGATACAGATAATGAGCGGATCAGGCGAAGTTCTCTGGGAATAAACATGTTCTTAGGAGAATGTTGAGCAAGCATGTATATAATTCGTTAATTGTTCAATTATTCGCATTCTGTCCGAATATTCGGGGTTCCTGCCGTTATTCGGCCGTCCTCGAATATTCGACAATTTTCGAATATGCAATTCTCGAATCGAATACGTTTCGAACAAGGAAAATATATTCGATTCCTATTCGAAATTTCGAATATTCGCACACCCCTAATTTTAACCCTGCAGCTAAAGGATCAGGCGGTCATTACTTCTACGGGAAATCAAAATACTTCATTAATAATTAACATAATTAACATAATTCTCTGTTAACTAATTACGTTACGGCGCGTATTTCAATCTATGAATTGTAGCTAGTGAGTTTGCAAGGCACGTCGACTGGGAACGAATACCGAGGATGGCACCGGTTTCGTGGTATGCGCCGTCAAACCTGTTAAATATGCTGTTCTTCCATATCTTTTTTCTGTTTTAGGCAAACGCTGTCTCATGCATTGAAGCATAAAATTAACTGGAACGACAATGCCTTTTGCCGGACACTTTAAATTCAATATTTCGAAACTGGTGTAGTCCTGAGAGTTGGTTCCAAGCGGATATGCCTCGCAAACTCACCGGCTACAATTCGTAGATTGAACATGTGCCTCAAAGTACTTAATTTAAAGGTTTAATTAATGAACTAGTGTAATTATGCAAATTGTTTAATTAAACATTTTCATTTCTCGTGAAAGTAATGGCCAACCACGCCGAGTAACTTAGCTGAAATTTAGAACTGTGCTATCTGCCGGAGGCAATCTTTAAACATTCGGTGCAGCTAAAGAACACCTGGTATAGGTGACATATTGACCGAATTATTCGTCGTTTGTGAATGTATGCATTTTGTCATTTCTATGCTTTAAAGTATGTTGCCGCAACATTGTTGTAACGATATTTTACAATACGGCTATATACAATGCAGTTTTCTATTTTCTGTTCCAGATACGCTTACACTGGTGTACCCGTCGTCGTCAGCGACGGGGCTTCTAACTGGACCGCACTTAAGTCATTTTCGCTCAGCTTTTTCGAGAATGTCTACCAGAATTCGGCCTTGAAAACGTCTAGAAATGCTTGCCAGTTCTTCCCTTACAAAACAGAGTTCAAAAGCCTCGAAGAAGTTTTTAGCATGTCGGATGAACGGTCACGACTTCCATGGTACATTGGTTGGTAAGAATGCAAGCTCCATGGTTCCCTCATATATATATATTTGCTTTTTTACTCGATAAGACTCCATTTTCTAATGCTCAGAGGCAACATATTGCTTAGATCCATTTTATTACGAACATGTGTTCAGACCTAGGGCCCTATAACGTAAAGCTATTCCAATCTGTCTTTATTCCAATCTCCCGACGCCAAATTTATGTAACCACCGAAGCATGTGCTGGGCGGTAACCCGCAGCATTGTTCGAAGAACCCACTCAAACGCTCTTCTGATTTATAGGGTGCCATGAGCGAATATCATTCTCCACCTTGACAGATTCTTTTTATCTAATTGGCTGACAAGAGGTGAGGAGCAAGCTGAAGTGGAGAGGGTGTGGGCGCAGTGGAAGTAGATATCCGGACAGAGGAGGGTGGTGCCGGCCTCTTTGACCGGCCGGCTTCCCCTTGCTTAGCTACTCGCCCTGGTGGCTTAGCGGCTATGGTGTTGCGCTGCTAAGCATGAGGTCGCGGAATCTAATCCCGGCCGCGGTGGCCGAATTTCGATAGGGGCGAAAGGAAAAAAAAAAACGCCTGAGTCCTGTGCATTGGGGGCACGTTAAAGATCCCCAGGTGGTCAGAATTAATCTGGAGTCCCCCACTACGGCGTGCCTCATAATAAAATCATGATTTTGGCACCTAAACTCTCCGCGGCGTACAACGGGAGGTTGAAAAAGCAGCTAAAACGGATCCTCAGTGAAAACGATTTGGCTGAGCGATGTCGTATACGTGTCGAAATGGCTCAACAACGTTATACTGGCACGTAAGGAGCTTTATTTTCGCAATAATATTCATTCTCCCCTGCAGCTTCGAGCAGCCAGGGCCAGAGTTCTCAGCGGGCAGCGAGCTTCTATTCCTCTTGAAGTGGGAAGTCTTCGCCTATTCAAAAAATAAAAATTGTTTTGTGCGGCATATCAATAAATATTTAATGCGTACACATCACTTTAACGGCATGAGTTCTCGCGGTTTTTCAAAGTCGCGTGACAGACAGGCTTAGTGGGTGCAGCCCTTAACCTTTCGACCAATAGAGGAGTGCTGATGGCGAGAAAGGCGTAAAATAGGAAATAATTATTTTTTGCTTGGTCTAATCATGCATAAACAGTGTACACGTCATAGAAGATGGGGAATTCTCGCGGTTTTCGTAACGTGATGTGACAGAGACGCGAAGTGGGGATGGACGGAAAAAATTTCGACGAATCGTGCAGCGCTATTTGTAGAAATGGAATAGAAACAGTTTGGAATAGCTTTACGTAATAGCGCCCCCAGTGAGAACTTCTGCACAATGACAATATCTCTTAGCATCGTTGCTGAGTGTGGGGGCACGGGATTGTGTATTGGCTGCAGTAGACACATTTCGATGAATATGGATTGCAGTGAAGCTATTGTAGTTCTTTCAGTGCGCAATAGAGGGCCCCATGGGGTCAACGTTAACGGGGGGCTCTTTACTACAGCTTTACTCACAGCCTGAGTATCGTTCTGGTACGCTGAATCTCGTGGCAACTTGAAAGTGAGGAATGGTATGGATGGAATGTTCTACAAGAGGCGGCAGCATGGAAAATTTTACTGCTGAAAAGCTGGCCAATCCAAACCACAGAAGGCAAAAAAAAGGAACCTCTTATCATAAAAATGTTACAGACTGAGCTGTAAGCCTTGACCAAATTGCTACAGTACGGACAATCGTGGGTGCTGCAGGGAGAGAGAGAGACGGACAGAGAGAGAGACCGACAGAGAGACTGTGTTTTTTAATGACCGCAGAGGACAGCCTAGCTGCATGTGTGTCATGCTGCTCTAGATGAGTATGACTAATATTTTAAACAGATAAAACAAATAAAAACGTAAAAGAAATGCACACGCATTGAAAGCACTAACACGCTAACTTTCGGCAGCTTATCCGGCTTGGTATGCGCCTGTATGCCACAAGAACTCGAGGAGGACCTTTCCATAGCTCGACAAAAAGGCAGAAGACCGGCATCGTCAAGGAACATCCCGTAGCTAAACGTACACGTCATGACGTATGTTGAATGCAGCTCTTATGGTTGTCATTGGATCTGCATAGCGTCTGTCAGCGCTGATAACATGGTTCAAATTTTCGTTCAGATTGTCCAGACACATTTACCGGGGATCTAAAGAGATCGTATATATTTCAAAGATTATTTAAAGGAATAAGCTGTAATTATTCTATCTTTGGATGTTTTAGACATTTGGAAGGATTGATATTGATATTGATATTGATATTATTTATTCTTTATTTTTTTGTTTATTTATTTATTTATTTATTCAGTTTCTTTATGAATTACTACAGGCCTTGGCAGGCCTAAGCAGGAGCGGTAAGGTACCTACACAGTAAAGCAGTACACGTAGAATCGAAGTACAACACAGAAATATTCCCACAAGTACCTTACAAAAATAAAGTGTTACGTTATACAAACAGTACAACGAAATTATTTTATGCAACACAACTTCAATAGTGCAAAAGTAGAAGGCATTAATGAACTTGAAAAACAACATCAACAATAACAAAAACAGATTCATTAAGCAGCAAGTTCAACAACAGGTTAATTAAAGATGAAGAACATAGCGAATTTATTTAGATATATGTTGAATCGAGTCGATGCTGATCAGTTGTTCAATGGACAGACTGTTCCACTTTGTCATTGTTGCAAGGGAAGAAAGAATGCCTGAAAATGCTAGTGCTGGCACTGTAAGGTGTTAGTGACGCGGAGTGACGATGCCTCGTTCAGCGAGCCGCAAGTGGATGTTTGTAAGACTGTTGAGAAAGATACAGTTTGCCTTTATTAAGCAAAAAAAAAAGAAATTTAATCTGTTAGTTTCCCTTCTTAAGGGCCTCGTCGGAATATTATGTTCAATCGTTATGTTGCTTGAAGAGTCATTTAAGCCATATTTTGAAAAGATAAACCTTACTGCTTTTATCTTAATCATTTCTAGGGCATCAATGTTAGTTTTAGTATAAGGATCCCATATCGTAACTGGAAATTATAGTTTAGGACGGACGACGGACGTATAAGAAATTAGACGAGATTGAGCTGCAGCTTGTTTTAATTTGTGTCTGAGCAGGCAAAGTATCTGGAAAGCAGAGTAAGGAAGAAATATGTGGTAGTTCCAGCTGAGGTTATTGGTTAATGCAACGCCTAGATATTGGCATTCGCTAACCCGGGTAAGTGGCTGAGATGCAAGGCTGTATGCAAACAATTGCTTATTAATTTTTTTGTGATTTTAATGAAGGCTGTTCTGCATCCATGAAGTTCCATATTCTAACGTGTGTACCAAGAAATAATGTTGTGAAGGCTGTACTTTCATGTGATTTGGTCTTGAGGGCAAGCAATTTCGGTTAACAGCAAACAGTCGTCAGCAAACAAATTACATTTTAAAGGTTGATTAACAGTGTCAACAGTGTCATTAATATGTATGTTAAATAACGACCATAATACACTACCCTGAGGAACACCAGAAGTTACGGGAAGTTCATTAGAAGAGTAAGTATCAAAAACAACGTGATGACAGCGGTGAGTAAGGTAAGATGCAATCTAATTTATAATATGCGTGGGTAAATTTAGAAGTTCAAGTTTTTTATTAGCTGTGAGTGTGTAACGAGGTTAAATGCTTTTTTTAATACAAAAATAATTGGCGTCGATTTGTCCAGATTTGTCCAGTATGCTTACGAAATCATGAATAACAGCAGTTAAATGCGTTACAGTAGAAGAGCCCTTTCGGAAACAGTGCTGCAGGGGTGGCAAAATATCTATGTCTCCCAGAAACTTGTTAATTTCATTAGCTTTTATATGCTCTGAAGGTTTACAAGAGGAAATAAGTGATATGGGATCATAGCTTACTATCAGTGTGGAATCGCCTCTTTTTAGTACTGGGACAACACGGGCAGTAAGCCAGTCTCTAGGAAGCACAGCTGAAGACACAGATGCATGAAAAACAACTCAGAAGCCGAATAATATTTCAGCGTATTTATGAAGAAAATCATTGGGTTTGTTGTCTGGCCAAGGACTTGATTTCATTTTTATATTTAAAAGCCTAGAAAAAACGCCAGACAATGAACTATATCATATTCATCATTCTGTGTGATGCGATCAGAAAGAGGGAGATCTAACGAGTTAACAAAAATACTCTTGAAGTACCTGTTGAACAGTTCCGCAATACAATAAGATTTTCGTCATGCACAATCTGGTCGCATGATTTGCGTTTTCTGTTAAGACAGCGCGTAAACTTCTTAGGAGCAGTCCGAATGAAGTTCGGCAACGTATGCTGAAAATAGCATAGTTTGGAATTACTGGCTGCTAGGCTTAATTTTGTTTGAAACGTAGCAACTGTGACACGAGAAATGCCTTGTCGTCTTAAGCACTTGACTTTCTTTTTGATGTGCAAGACTTTGCGCGGCATCCAAGTAGTAGCTTTAGACGTTTCCTTAGTATTGTTAGGGACGAAGTTATTGATGCAGTAAGTACAAATATTTTTAAACTGGTTCCAAAGCTTAACAGTGTCATGCCCTTTGAAGCTACTAAGGTGCAAGTTCAAATGGTCTAGTACGCTTTCGTCCCTGGCACGAGATAAATCTTTGAAAGTAACAACATTCCATTGATTCATTCAGAACTACGTGTCGAACTAATCATCGAAATATCGACCGATAACCGATATACACATATAGATTATCGAACGATAATCGGTATGTGTATTACGAGCCGACAATAATAAGAATTTCAGACAAAGATCCAAAAGTCATGTGCATCTTACGTTTCGTTTAGTTCCTGTAACTTAATAAGCTGAAAATTGATTTTCTTTTTCCAGGAGCAATTGCAACCCGAGTGTGGCTAATGTTCTCCGAAAGCACTACCAAGTACCGTACTTTCTGCCATCGCATTCAGAGGGGTCTACGCTCGACTGGATCTTTATGGGCAGCCCAGGTTATGGCGCTCATATGCACGTGAGTACAAGACACATCTTGAGTTCTGAGCATTAATTGTTGCACTGCGTTATATTTATTTTTGTTGAAATTAAAATAAGATTTCGTCACTTTGCAGTGATGACGCGGCTGCTCATTTTTGAATAATACTTGTAGTAGTAGTAGTAGTAGTAGTAGTAGTAGTAGTAGTAGTAGTAGTAGTAGTAGTAGTAGTAGTAGTAGTTGTAGTAGTAATTACTTGAATTTTACTTCGAATACTTACCATACTTATTAATCAGCGCCGAAACAACGGAAGACACAGAGTTAGAAGAACACAGGACGAGCGCTGTCTAACAACTGAAATTTCTTTAAGGAGATGTTCGAAAAATAAAACACGAACATATATATTCCATATATATTCCATATAGAAAGGTTACGCGATGATTGTGTGTCTGAGCCATCTGTCGTTTTGCTAGATTGTGAAACGCACTTGCTGAGTAACTATTTCCACATTACTTATATTTGCTGCATACGCAGGTAGTTGGTTTATTTGTGTTTTCTTTTTCGAGCATCTTGTTCTATAAATTTGAGTTGTTAGACAGCGCTCGTCCTACGCCCTTATAAATCTCTGTCTTCTGTTGTTTTCCCGCTGATTAATAAGTATGCATCCTTTCCAACTCGACCATCCGTCTACCTTGCTGCAATACCTACCAGGTGGACTAAACGTATTTCCTGCGGGACTCCTTTGTTTAAGGTGCAGGCATCACTTTTTCGCTCACTAGTATCCATAAATACCTATGTTCCTGCCTTTCAAAAAGTCAGCTATCCATTAGATGAGCTAGCCAGGCACTTAAAGCGATGGAGACCCATGTAGAACCGAGAGGCGACTGACCAAGTGGAATGCTTTCTTCACATCAGTTAATACCGCAACAGCAATGTTCCTACATCTCATATACCGGGTGAACACCCTCAAACACTTTCACACTTTCAAAAATTGAACGCTTTCAAAAATTCTTGAAAATAGCCTGTGGCAGATAGCTCAATTCTAGTCCTTGAGCTGGCCTAGTCGAAGAGGAGGACATTACTTACACGATAAATTGAAATGCATAATCGACTAATTAGCAAAGAAGCAAAATTAAGTTTTTACCTAATTACCTTAGAGCACATATTGCAATTTACAAATTCTAGCCGTGGATTTCGCAAGGGGGATCCACTTGGAACAGATTCACACTATGAAACCAGTTTCGAGATATTAATTCCCGATCTTCGCGAAGAAATACGTTGGCGGTCCAGTTACTTTAGTGCTTCAATGCATAAAACGACGCTTCGTTAAGAAAGTAAGTGGAATGACAGTGCGTTTTTACCGCAAGTTTGATGGCACATAGCTCGAAAATAGTGTCATCTGTACATTTTTTTTTCAACTGGATATGCCTTCCACTTTCATCGTCTACAATTTGTAAATTGCAATATGTGTCATAAATCAATTATTTGATAACTTAATTAATGCTTTTTTGTTAACTAGTCGATTATCCGTTTTAATTTATCGCACAAGTAATCTACTAATCTACAGCATCTACTAGTCCACCAGCTCAAGGACTAGAATTGTGCTATCCGCCACAGGCAATTTTTAAGAATTTTTTAGTGTTCGCTGAAACACCCAGTATGTTTAACCAAACTCAAAGAAGAAATTAATTGCGCTCCTCCGCTTTCTAAAACCAGCCATTTAAACTGCAAGGCCATTGCTGGAGTCTATTTACCAGCACAGACTTATACAAGTTCTGTTCACTTAAGAAACACCACTGATTAGACTGACCCGAGGGAAGAGCCAAGCGACAGCGGCGTTTTTCAAGGTGTACAGCGTTAGCAATCCTCGGACACGTGCAAGTACCTTCTCCTACAACTTGTTGAAGATGTAGACGATAGTGGATGTCTTTGTTTGAGGTATTTTAAATATGTTTGTGGCGTAGCACACGAGTTGCTGGTGACTCCAGATGACATAGAGACCTCGAAGCGTTCTACTACTTCCAGTTTTGAAGAATTTCATTCGCGAATAAGGATGCAAATAAGTTCCTTTAAGAAACCCAGTATTTCTTGCCACATGTAATTCAAGGTGCTCAATGAGAATCAATTAGCGGTCGCTAAAACATGCCCTCCTGCTCGATTTCATGCCACTCCTATCATCCACCGTTCACGGCCAGCTGATCCCATGGATAACGCAGGCGCAGCGTCGCTCTGACCACTGACGGAGCGCCGAAAGAAATACCATTGCAGAAGGCATCGCTCCAAACTGACGGCCCATGTCTCATAATCTACGCGCCAACCCCCACAGTGCACAAGGGGCAGAGGAGACAACTGGCGTAGTCTAGCCCTCGTAAATGTGTGGCAGAACTGTCACTGATCACCACACTGCCATATCGCTCTACAGGGTGTTTCAGCTAACTTGGGCCAAGTGCTAAAAAAAGAAACGTAGGCGCTACGTATGTCTAATTGCCGCAGTATTGTTCTGAGCCATATAGAGCGCGTCGCGATATTTCTTTCAGTCCGCCAAGCTGGCTAATTAATAAAGATTGCTTATTAACTTTTTAAATATTAACGCTAGCGGAAGACCTTCAATACAAAAATTGTAGCGCTTGTTCAGAAACATCGGATTACTTCATCTATGCTAAGATAACTGCCCTGTTTAGTTTTTTTTCCGCCTTTGTTTACAGTTCACGAAATTTTAAAAAAATATCACGTCACTTTCGGCTAACGCGCCGCGCTTTTACTGCCATCAAACGTAAGTTGAACGAATTAGCAAAGACTGCTCCGCGCACTGAGATCGATTGAACAGGCTGTCGCTGACTACGATGAACTGCGATGGACCGGAGGCAGCCTGGCTTTTATCTCCGTCTTTCATCACACTGTCAGCCTCGCCCCCTCCATCCTCTTTCTTTATTGGTCCGAAAAGAAAAGAAAAAGAATGCCTGCGCTAGCCCAAATGCTGCCTCCGTTCCCATATCACATTCGCACGTGGCGGCTGCTTTTTTGTTGAAGACTTTCTTAAAACGGCACGCCCCTTTTGTCACTTAACGCCCATCGCAGTCACAGACAGCCTGTTCAATCGATCTCTGTGCGCGCAGCAGCTTTTGCCAATTCGTACAGCTTACATTTGAGGGCACTAAAAGTGCGGCGCTTTAGCCGGCAGTCACGTGATATTTTTTTAAAATTTCGCGCGCTTTAAATAAAGGCTGAAAAAAAATTAAACTGGGCAGTTATCTCAGCATAGATGAAATAATCCGATGTTTCTGAACAAGCGCTACAACTTTTCTATTGACGAACTTTCACTAGTGTTAATATTTAAAAAATGAATTAAGCAATCTTCGTTAATTACCCAGCTTGGCGGAGTGCAAATAATATCATCACGTGCTCCATATGGCACAGAGCAATACTGCGGCAAATAGACACCCGTAGTGCCTATGTTTAGTTTTTTTAATAGTTGGCCCAAGTTAGTTTAAACGCTGTATATTCATGCGAAAGCTTCAAATGGCGCATTGAATGAAAAAGTCGGCGTCTGTAGCAGCGAAACGGCACCTAAATTCCCACTGGCTGCGACGCCACGTCACGTGTGCGCCTCGATGGAGCAGAGCGGGCGAAAGGGAACACTTGCTGGTGCGCTGGCGCGCCATGTGTTGCGCGAAGGGAGATTGCATCGCCATGGCGGCACGTCACCCTCGCTCTGACTAGGCTATGTTATCCGCGCGTTCCTTGCCTGCGCGAGTTCTTGCCTGCGTTCTAACTTCGCCTCAGTAATCGATATAAATAAATTAACGTTTAATAAAGCGAATAAATTCGAAAGGAAAGGCGTTGGTGGCAGTGAGTTTCGAACCAACGCACCACGCTCAGAAGCCGAGTGCCTTACCCACTGGGCTAAACCAGCGCCTCTTAGATAGCCGGCCTGTGAGCTCTACTTTATCGCATCATGATGCTTGAACAGAAATCCCCATTTCCAAGCCCGGTGTGACGAAAGCGGGGACGTCACAATCACCGCAGCTCACTCGGGAGCCTTCCAATAGATTCTAAGGCAGCCGGGCAAGGTAGCATGACGTTACGGATCGAAGTGTACCGGATTTGTGTTATCTAGGAGGCGTTGGCCCAGCGTCTCAAAGCGCTGGCTTGCCTGTGAAGAATTCATAATTCGAAGGACTGCTCAGTGGCGTTCAATTGGACATTAATGCTTTCGCATTCACAAATCATAAGTGCATAGGTGTCTACGCGTTTCTTTACAGCGAAGCCGCATATGTCTAGCCGATTCGTTCTTCCGTCCGTCCGTCCGTCGGCCGCCTGTACTCTGAAAACTCCTCCGGCGCTACCCCATGCGCATGAGCGGAAAAAAAAAGAGAGAAAAAAAGGCGCGCAATTAGCCAACACCACCTAGGTGGCACAAGGCCTGCTTACTCCGGCCCAAAGCGTCGTGCAACCTGGCCCGAAATTCCCACTCACAAGGTTGGCGTGATGAAAGCGGTGACATCAAAATCCCTGTTACCAACTCCGGAGCATCCCCATTAGATTCTATGGCAGACGGGCCAAGTAACGTGACGTCATGGATCGGAGGGAAAAGGCCTTGTGTTATCTAGATGGTGTTGGATTAGCTGCGCCAGCAGTGACGTCATTGCTCTCTGTCGCAGCCGAGCGCGCACGCAGCAGCTTCTCTCCGGCTCCGAAATGGGTAGGCCGCACGTCATACGTACTCCTGAGGAGCACGAAGCTTGAAAAAAATTAAATTATGGGGCTTTACGTGCCAAAATCACTTTCTGATTATGAGGCACGCCGTAGTGGGGGACTCCAGAAATTTTAACCACCTGGGGTTCTTTAACGTGCACCTAAATCTAAGTACACGGGTGTTTTCGCATTTTGCCCCCATCGAAATGCGGCCGCCGTGGCCGGGATTCGATCCCGCGACCTCGTGCTCAGCAGCCCAACACCATAGCCACTGAGCATCCACGGCGGGTCACGAAGCTTTAGGTCATCAACGCTCGCAACGTCAGCAACGCTCGCTAGATCAGCAACGAGCTCGTCTACGCCGTGCCGATGCTGCAGCCCGGGCACAAGAAGAGGTTCCTGCAGCCGAGCGCAAGCAGCAACGGCGTATCGAAGATCCAGCAGCCTACCAAGCCGACGTTTAATGAAACCGTCGGGATTAACCCCATGATAAACATCGGGGTCGCACGTTTCAGCTTCGCTGGTTAACCATCTGTACGCAGTGCTTGGGTGGTGATTTTTTTCCAAAGACCCATCTCGAGAATCCGTTTGGCTATTCTCCAAGGTGATCAAATGGCTACGAGTCAGGACTGGTCCTCATGATCTTTCAAATAAATGCACGAAGGACAAATCTGTGATTCCTGATGTAGCTTTTACTTTAGGGCAACTTATGGTGTTGAGAACTTCTTGAATTGAATTTTACAGGCTATCAACTCCAGCATACGGGAATGGGCGAAGAACGCAAGGCAAGAAGGGACGTAGCGCTTGATACATAAAGCTCTGCTATGAATCAAAGAGCATAATGATGCGTAGGTGATGTAGTTTGAAAATTGCCCAGTAAAGCTACGCGGCGAAACGAGATCCCTGAAGTGTGCCCTGATATATCGAATGCCGATGGCGTTTCACTGAGCGGGCTTCCAAAGCACTTATTCATTCGACGAACCATTATGATTTGCGGCAAGTTATCACTGCAGTGCGTGCACTTACACAATATAACAACGCTCATATCGAGAACGTCTTCGCAGAGTGAAAAACACACCGAATTGCTTTCAATGCTTAACGAAGAGAATGGTTCACCCTCTCTTGTTGAGATGATTCCGGCCGAATCTGACTGACTACGCAGTCTTAGAACAGTGAAAACCAGGCGATAAGCATCGGCTTGCAGATGTCTTTCCTCGGCTGTCTTTCTTTCTTGGTTTGTTTTTCTGTTCCTGCAATCCCTTAGCCTCCATTGCATTTCATTTCTAGAGCTAGAATCGAGGAGCTACTTCGACGGGATTCACTGCATCCAGATTCGGAGGAGGCAGTCCTTCCTCGGAGCATGACTATGCAAGATTCCTTGTCACCTTGACTCGAAGCTTCTTGGTGTTAAGACATCCAGCATAAGAGGGCTGTTCCAAAAGTTCATGCAGTGGGTCATCGAAAAAATGGGAGAAGGTGTAGCGGCGCCGCTCTCTCTTGCTCTTTCTACGCGAAAGGAACCGATCGACGTCTAGCACACACCGCACTGCTGTATGACAAGGCAGAATTATCCGTGAATGTTTGTGAAACCCATTCTTATTCTTTACCGCTACAGGGATCAAGGAACAGATTGAACAAATTTCTTGCGAAATTTGACAGAAATGGTGCAGATATTTATGAAGTTTTGCAAAAGATTGAGGAATGGATACTAAACGGAAGAACTGTGTTCGAGTGGGTCCAACGTTTTGGGGAATACCGTAAAGACACCAGGTACGATGTAAGATTAGGATGCGCTTCCACCTCGTACGATGACAAAAGCATCGGATAACATTTTAGCAACAGCAGACAGGGACAAAAGAGAGACTCAGACACCACGTAGGGAATCGTGGCGTATACGTCTGCGTTGTGTCCGTGTCTGCTGTCGCTAAAATCTTATCCAAGTTCGAATATCAACATGCAGAACATGTCGCAACGAAAACATCGATTGTGTGGGTTCTCTTGCACTCAGTGACCACGGAATGACAGTTAGCTTGATATCAGGAGAATTTGGTTTGGGAAAGTGGCTTTGACTGAAATTTGTAAATGCAAAAGGTATGCGTCAAGATGGTGCCGAAAGTACTGACTCCTGAGGAAACGCTGCGTGGTGAAAATAATGTTACATTGATTGAAGAACTTCAGGTGACAGTGATGAATTATTGCAAAGGGTCGTCACTGGTGACCAAATTTGGATTTACGAATACGACACCGAGCAGAAGTCACTGAGCAATGAGCGGAAGGAGAAAACTGAGCAAAGACAAAAAAAGCACGAAATAACAAAGCGAAAATTAGTCATCTTGATTGCGATTCTTTACTACCATGTAATTGCGCACCACGAATTTGTACCTAAGTTCAAACTCTCAGTGCAGCTTTCTACGTGGAGGTCCTGAAGCGTCTCAGAGATCGTGTGCACTGCGTGCGACCAAATTTGCCAAAAGGGGAGGAGGAGGAGGACGGGGAAATTTATTATTACAGAAGTCGTTGCGCGGGTTATTCCTGGGTGGTTCCTTCTGACACGGCTCCACTGGCGATCGTGGCTCGCCGGGCCTGGTCGAGGGTCGCCAGTTGGCTTCCCAGGATCAGTTCAGAGAGTCTCGCGTTCCAAGACCACGTAGTGAGTGTGTGTGCTTGACTCGTGGCGAAATTGCGTCGCCCGGACGGTCGGTGCATTCGTGTGTAATGTGCGCGAGTGTCGCTGTATGGTTGCTACACTAGGGACATGTCCGGGACGTATATCTGTCTGGGGAGATTGCGTGTAGACGAGACAAGTGTGAGTATGTGTTCGTTTGCATGCGGCGCCAGTCCCTTGCCTGGAGTTTATTGAGAGCTTTGTGCGGAGGAGCGTATTGTCTTCTTTCGAGACGTTGGCCCTGTAGTATTTGTTGACTTGTGGTTAACTCGTGGATCGCTCGTCGGTCTGTCGGGGGCTGAAGAACGGTGTGGTCTGCCGCTCGGCTAGTGAGACCTCGAGCTGCGCAGTCCGCCTCTTCGTTGCCCCGCAGGCCTTCGTGCCCGGGGCACCAGACGATACCGTGGGTCCATTCTAGTGAGCGACCCAGGATTCGAATGGCTTCTAAAAGAAGTGTTCCATTCATGTATAAGCGACACGCCGCTTGTGAATCCGTAAGGACGCGGGCGGACCTTCGCTTGCTCTCGGCGTCGCGAAGTGCGAGAGCGATCACTGCGGCTTCTGCTGCTGCGTTGCATGTGGCGCGGATGGAGGCAGAGGCTACCAGGTTCCCCTGATTGACGACGGCGATTGTGTATTTGGGTCTACGACGCGGCGACGAGGGATACGGGCTAGCGTCCGCGTAGTATGTATCTGGGTCTCTGAAACAGCGTTTGTGCAACGTGCGGGCACGCGCTGCTCTCCTTTCTTGATTGTGGGTGGGGTGCATGTTCTTGGGGATAGGGTATACTACAATGTTCTCTCTAATGTGGTTAGGCAGGAGTTGTGTTTCTTCTTTGCAGTACTGAGGTGTCAGCGGGTACCCTAGTCGTTGAAGAAGGTGCTTTCCCTGTTGTGTTTTGTTGAGGCGCTCCCTCTGCGCTATGAGGGTGGCACTTGCTAGCTCCTCAAATGTGTTGTATACCCCTAGCGCTAGTAATTTCTTTGTGCTTGTGCTTGATGGTAGCTGTAAGGCCGTTTTGTACGCCGTTCTTATAAGAGTGTCTATGAGTCGGTCTCGCTTTTGCGCTTGACTTGATAAGGGAGTGCGTACGTGACACGGTTGATGACGAGGGCTTGTACCAGTATTAAGGTTTCGTCCTCTGTGAAACCATCTTTGCTGCACCTTACTCTGGCGATGAGTGATGCAATAACGTGATTTATATTTCTCTGAGGCTACCTTTATGCCGTTGTTCTCCTGGACGTGCATACCTAGTAAGCGTGTTGTCGGGACGCGCTTTATAGGTTGCCCGGCAATCTCGAGATGTATTGGCGGGGCTCGATGTTTCTTAGTTTGCTTGGACCGGACTTGAAGGTACTCCGACTTCAAGTTTATGTGGGGCACATCTCATTCCTGCTGTGGTTAGGTATGATTCGACGTATCCGATAGCTGTGAGTAATGTGTTTTCTCTGTCGCCGTATGAACCCTTGGTGGCCCATAGGGTGATATCGTCGGCACAGAAGGCACATCCGAGTTTTGGTATGTTTTCCAGTTGTAATGGAAGTTTTCTAAGTCCGATGTTGAAGAGGAGAGGAGATATTTATTGATCCTTGCGGAGTGCCCTTCTGTGGTAGATCATATATGTCTGATTGTATGCCTGCTAGGCCGATACGCGCTTTTAGGTGACTGAGAAAAGCGACGGTATACTCACATACTCGCTCTCCGCATCCTATGGCGGCGAGGCCATCTAGGGTGGTTATCAAAGGCTTTTTCCACGTGGAGGGCTAGGAGTATGTTGTTGTTGCTGCCCGGTTGTGGGTTGACTGCAAAGAAGAAACACAACTCCTGCCTAACCACATTAGAGAGAACATTGTAGTATACCCTATCCCCAAGAACATGCACCCCACCCACAATCAAGAGAGGAGGGCAGCGCGTGCTCGCACGTTGCACAAACGCTGTTTCAGAGACCTAGATACATACTACATGGACGCTAGCCCGTATCCCTCGTCGCCACGTCGTGGGCCCAAATACACAATCACCGCCGTCAATCAGGGGAACCGGGTAGCCTCTGTCTCCATCCGCGCCACATGCAGCGCAGCAGCAGAAGCAGCAGCGGAGCATTGGTTTCCGTACTACGACAATATCCTGCGAACTCTGAGGCATTGATAGTCCGTGTGGTTCTGCCTGGCAATTCCATGACTATGGAGGAACATCCTCCCTAATCGCCGGTTTTAGCCCCCTGCGACTTTTTCGTTCCCCCAAATGCAAACTGATGCTCCGAGAGTGGTATTTCGAGGATTTGACCATTCAAAAGGAAGCGACATCGCCGCTGAAGTGCTTAACAAAAGACGACTTCCGAGCATGCTTCCAGCAGTGAAAGAAGATGTCGAACCAGTATATTGTGTCGTCTAATCAGTATTTTGAAGGTGACCACATTGGCGTACCTAAAAGTTTGTAAAGTTATTTTTTAAACGTACTACGCGGACTTTTGGGACATGCCTCGTATCATGCCGCGTAATTTTTACTGCAGTTGGCACACTTAGGCTAGCTTCGAGAAGTGCAGGCTCTTTTATCGTGCGCTCTGGTACAAATATCATGCCACAATTGTATATGCCAAGGCTTTGCAGCGTGTATGAATTGTTTAACAGCCGAGTTGCAGCCTACAAATATTCTTTTCAGCATGCCTAGTGAATCAAACCATTCTAAGTGCTGGTGGGGTTTTACCAAGTTAGAAATGTATGGTAGTGCTGCTAGGATAGTGCATGTGGTTCCACTGCTTCACCTTCTCACCTGAACCATGGCTTGCCTCATGGTGGAAATGGTGCCGCTTTCTCGTAATTATTCAACCTGCCCATCAGTGCATTAAAATGGAGTAAGTCCTGTCTTTCCGAGATTCCTTGCGTACCATACTGTGCCACTGCGACACTAGCCGATTTTAACTCAAGCAGGCTCGTAGAGGAGGCGAGACATGGCACATTCACGAAAAAAAAAATTACAGTGTCGAGTTACATGTGTTTGGATCCCACCGATGGCATCGGTTGTTGGGAACTCGGCGCTGACGCCCGTGGTTGAACCTGGGTCGCAAGCCCCAAGGGTAGCGTTGGCCTGGCGGCCTGGGGTACAACTGGAAGCATCCGAAGGTCCCGGCAAAGCATGAGTCGACTGGTAACAACAAAACAACTTGTTTATTTTAACATCGCAAAGAGTTGGCGGTCAGGTTGACCGAAGTAGAGAGACGGGAGAGCACTTTACTCAACAGAAGAAATCGGAGCCCTCCTTTTGGCGTCCGGGGGCAGCTGTTTTTATACTCTCGCAGTTGAGGGCAAGATGGAACCCCTCAATAGACGAGCACGTGATTGTACAATGGGCTAATGGTGACGCACACTGTCGTAGCGCCGCCGGTCGGGCACAAAGACTGGGAGGAGAAGGTAACTTCGGCTCTCGTAGCGCCTCTGGTCGGGCACAATGACTGGAAGGAGAGGGTGACCCCCTGCTGTCGCATCGCCGCCGTTCGGGCACAATGGCACATACACACACACACGCACATGAAGACACGTGGCATCGGAACATGCCTGGAAACGCCTGGAAACGCCTGGCGGGGAGCGTTGCGGCGACGCCGAACGGGCCAAAATGTCTGCCGCCCCGCCGCAGTCGCGCCGGCAAAACCGCGCGTCGCAGGCGAAACGCAACAGACCGCCCCGCCGGGGGAAGGAGATCCCGATGGACAGGGGACTGCATCCGCTGTCCGGAGGGATGTCGCTCGATGATGCTCATAACCGAAGTCGGGCGTCCCTCGACGTTTCTTGAGCGCAGCGCACAGAGAAGGCCTCGTTCTCTCGTTCAGGTTCGCACGGGACACTGCAAAGTGACTTCGGGAGAGTTCTCATTTTTGTTCTCGTTCCCGGCAAGCGTTAGAACTACGCAGAAACTCAACCGCTCAGTCAGCAAGCACGGCACAACCCTCACTAAGCCCTGCCAGGCTCTTTCCCCTTTTTATACCACTGCCTAGTTCCTTACAGTAGTCTAGCATCACTCAGAACGCGTCCACAAATTGGAAAATTGCACTAGAAAGCATATCATCACTTTGAAACACTAAACAAAAGCAATATGTTAAAAAAAATCCTGCCTCAGGAAGAAAAACATCAGTAACAAACAATTTTGAGGCTGATTCCTACGTTAGGGGCTTCGACTTAAGCCATCGGCGTTACCGTTGAGACTCCCCTTTTTGTAACGCACCTCAAAGGAATATTGTTGTAAAGCGAGGCTCCAGCGCAGGAGGCGGCCATTTTTGGGAGAGATGGTCTGCAGCCATTGGAGAGGGCAGTGATCCGTCTCAATGATAAACCTCGAGCCGGCTAGATAGCATGACAATTTCTGAACGGCCCACACGAGACATGCACACTCTTTCTCGGTGGCGCTATACGCCTGCTCACGACTGGTCAGCTTACGACTAGCATACAGGACGGGGTGTTCTACTTCTCCCTTTTCCCGTTGGCACAGTACAACGCCCATGCCTCGCTCACTAGCATCGCACTGAACAATGAACCCTTTTGTATAGTCTGGCGATCGTAGCACAGGCTGGTTTGTTAGGGCACTCTTTAGGGCGCTAAAAGCTCTTTCCTTTGTCTCGTCCCAGACGACTGTTTGAGGCTCTGACTTTCTTAGAGCATCCGTCAGGGGAGCCGCGATATCAGAGTACCTGGGGATGTACCTCTGATAGTAGCCGGCGACACCTAAGAACGACCGAATATCGGTCTTTGTGCGCGGTTGCGGAAAGTCTCGCACAGCGGCCACTTTTATTTCAGAGGGGCGGCGACGACCCTGACCAATCACGTGACCGAGGTAGACAACCTCGGCCTGTGCTAACTGGCACTTAGGAGCCTTTACTGTCAAGCCCGCTTCGCGCAGGCGGGTTAGCACTGCCCGCAAGTGTGCCATATGCTCAGACCAGGATGCGGAGAATATCGCTACGTCGTCTAGATACGGTAAAGCGAATTCTTGCTGTCCCCGCAACACTTTATCCATGAGGCTTGAAAAACAGTATGGCGCGTTCTTCAAACCAAAACTCAACACTTTAGGACGGAATGTTCCCATTGGTGAAATGAACGCCGCATACCTACTAGCCTCTTCTGTAAGTGGAACCTGCCAATAACCCCTGACAAGATCTAGGGTGGAAATAAACTGAGCGCTACTAACTTTCTCAAGGCGCTCCTCGATGTTAGGGATCGGATAAATTTGATCCTTAGTGATGGAATTAAGCCTGCGGTAGTCGCCGCAAGGACGAGGTTCCTTGCCCGGTACCTCAACTAAAATCAAAGGGGAGGTATAATCACTCTCACCTGCCTCAATAACACCGAGCTGTAGCATTTTCTTTACCTCAGCCTCCATAATATCGCTCTGGCGGGGTGACACCCGATACGCCTTGGATCGTACTGGCTCTGGGGAGGTAAGTTCTATATCATGAGTAAGTACAGAAGTCCTACCAGGCCTCTCAGAGAACAGACCTTGAAACTCTTGTAATAGCCGGTGTAGTTCGGTTTTCTGCTCGGGCGACAGCGGTGCTTTACTGATAAGGTCACTAATGACTTGACCGGTGTCTTCCCTATTCGTCACTGAGCCTAGTCCCGGAAGCTCGACCGGAAGCTCTTCAGGAACGGTTACCATCATGCACACCACTGCTTCCCTGTGTCTATAAGGTTTGAGCAGATTACAGTGGTAAACTTGCTGTGCCTTCCGCTTTCCTGGCAGACTTACCACGTAGTTAACGTCCGACAGTTTCTGAACAATTCGTGCTGGGCCCTCCCACTGCACGTCTAGTTTGTTGTTTAGCGATGTGCGCAATATCATGACCTCATCGCCCACCTCAAAACGACGGGCCCTGGCTGTCCGATCATAATAAACCTTGGCCCTCTGCTGGGCCTTTGTCATTGCTTCACCTGACAACTCCTGTGCCCTTCTTAAGCGTTCGAGGAGCTTAAGTACGTACTCCACCACGACTGGGTCGCCGCCCCTACCTTCCCACGATTCTCGAAGCATGCGAAGCGGAGATCGAAGCGAGCGACCGTACACCAGTTCAGCTGGCGAAAACCCCGTAGCCGCATGCGGCGCGGTCCTTAAAGCAAACATCACCCCAGGCAGACACAGCTCCCAGTCAGTTCGATGTTCAAAACACAACGCTCTCAACACGCGCTTCATGACGGAGTGGAGCTTCTCAACGGAATTCGACTGTGGGTGGTACACTGAGCTGTGTAGCAGCTTTACCCCACACCTTTCGAGAAAAGTTGTCGTCAAAGCGCTAGTAAACACTGTGCCCTGATCTGATTGGATTTCCGCAGGAAAACCAACTCGCGCAAATATGGACAGTAGTGCATTGAATATCTCAACTGAGCTGAGTTCTTTAAGCGGCACTGCTTCAGGGAACTTTGTCGCTGGGCAGATCACAGTCAAAATGTGTCTGTACCCCGTGGCTGTTACCGGCAGAGGTCCCACTGTATCAATAACGAGCCGTCTAAAAGGCTCCGTAATGATAGGTACCAATTTCAACGGCGCCCTCGATTTGTCCCCTGATTTGCCCACCCGCTGACAGGTGTCACATGACCTCACGAAGTGGTCTGCGTCCCGAAAACACCCTGGCCAATAGTACTCTTGCAAGAGACGGTCCTTAGTTTTCTTAACTCCTAGGTGTCCGGACCACGAACCCCCGTGTGACAAGCGCAACAGATCCTGACGATAGCATTGAGGCACGATCAGCTGATCGAACTCCACTCCTCGGCGGTCTAGATACTTCCGGTACAGGACTCCACCTCTTTCCACAAAACGCGAAGTTTTCCTGGCGATACCTTCTTTGACATTGCAGCGCACGTTTTCCAGGCTGCCATCCTTTTTTTGCTCGGCTATCAAAGCCGACCGGCTGACTTTTAGCAACCTATCAAGTCCGTCTGACGTAGGCGCGATGAGCAAATCAGTAGATAGCTCTTCTAACTTTCCCGTGTCGGGCATTTCCTCTCCAGTATCTGGCGCCTTCAACGCTACAGACTCAAGTTTATTCAGTTCGGGCGTGCTCTGAATATCAGCTTGCTGCGCCTCTGACCCCTTTTCGTTGTTTGATAACGTCGGCCCCGCAACTACCGCCTTTGCAGCGAGCTCCCGAACCTTCGATCTGGTTAAGGCCTGAACACTAGCTTCACCAAACAAAAGCCCCTTCTCGCGCAGGAGGTGATCGGACCTGTTTGAAAATAGGTACGGGTACTGGGGGGGCAGCATAGATGACACTGCCGCCTCCGTCTCAAGCGCTCCGAAAGGTCCTTCAATAAGCACTTTTGCTACCGGCAGACACACGCTATGAGCTTCCACGGCTTGCTTGATCCACGCGCACTCGCCCGTGAACATATGGGGTTCTACGTAAGACGGGTGAACTACATCCATCGTAGCTGCGGAATCGCGAAGCACTCGGCACTCTTTCCCTTTCACGAGGAGGTCTCGCATGTAAGGCTCGAGAAGCTTCATGTTCTCGTCAGTGCTGCCTATTGAAAAAAAACACAACTTTTGGTGTTGTTTCCGGACACTGCGCCGAAAAGTGACCCGGCTTCTGGCACGTATAACAAACGCGCGCTTGCCTCATCTCGAACCGCTTTCTGCGTTCGGCTTCGGCTGCCGCCGTCTCCTTAGGTTCGGTCGCACTGCTTCCACTCGCATCCGCACTACGCGTGTTCCCCTTTGCTCTCATGGGTGTGAACTTCGGCCTCTCAAACTTCGAGCCAAATTCACCCTTTTGACCGTCCTTAGCTCCGCGAGCCCGACGCGTCACAAACTCCTCGGCTAGCTCAGCGGCTTTAGCCACCGTACAAACGTCTGGCCTATCCAAGACCCAGTATCGCACGTTCTCTGGTAACCGACTATAAAACTGTTCTAGCCCGAAGCACTGCAGAACTTTATCGTGGTCACCAAACGCTTTCTCTTCTTTGAGCCACTCCTGCATGTTTGACATAAGCCTATACGCAAACTCTGTATATGACTCACTTCTGCCTTTCTCATTTTCCCGAAACTTCCGACGGAACGCCTCCGCAGACAGCCGGTACTTTTTTAGCAGACTCGATTTTACTTTGTCGAAATCCTTTGCCTCCTCTCTATCCAAGCGAGCGACTACGTCGGCCGCCTCGCCGGGTAACAAAGTGAGCAAGCGCTGTGGCCACGTTTCCCGAGAGAACCCCTGCTTCTCGCACGTTCGCTCAAAGTTAACCAGGAACAAACCAATGTCCTCTCCAAGCTTAAACGGCCGCATCAGGTCAGTCATTTTGAACAATACGCGTTCTCCTGCACCGTGTGCCTGACTTCCATTACGAGCGCGTTCCATCTCTATCTCGAGACGCTTCATTTCCAACGCGTGTTGACGGTCGCGCTCTTCTTTTTTCTCTTGTTGCTCTCGCTCTTTCTGTTCTTTACGTTCACGCTCTTCTTTTTCTTTCTGTTCTTTACGTTCACGCTCTTCTTTTTCTTTTTGCTCTTTAAGTTCGCGCTCCTGTCTTTTTACAGTCTCCCTCTCCTCAATTGTCTCAAGGCATTCCGACAGCTCGTCATCCTCAGCTTCTAACTCAAGAATAGCCTTTAGCAGTTCAGGTTTTCTTAGTTTGTCTGAGACATCCAGACCCAACTCTCTTGCAAGCTCCAACAATTTCGGTTTGCGCAACGACTTCAAATCCATGGCTGCTCTGAATGCTGCTTTCTCTACTGCTTACTATTGTCTTGCCGCAAACTAACCCGGCAGCAACGACAACCACAATTACCAGCTCTGTTTCTGACACTAACAAAAGCCTGGCAAAGCTCAGAAGAAGAAAGTCCCGCACTCACCAAACCTCGCAGCCAAGAGTCCAGCGCAGTCGTTCCGCTGCAGGCAACCAGTCATCACACAGGGCTCGTTGCACTGCTCCCGGATCGTCGTTGAGCTGCTCAGCATACAGTCAACTGCATCTCTTCGCTGCTGGCCTCCGTTGTCGCGATCTCACCGCTGGCAGACAGTTGTTTGGATCCCACCGATGGCATCGGTTGTTGGGAACTCGGCGCTGACGCCCGTGGTTGTACCTGGGTCGCAAGCCCCAAGGGTAGCGTTGGCCTGGCGGCCTGGGGTACAACTGGAAGCATCCGAAGGTCCCGGCAAAGCATGAGTCGACTGGTAACAACAAAACAACTTGTTTATTTTAACATCGCAAAGAGTTGGCGGTCAGGTTGACCGAAGTAGAGAGACAGGAGAGCACTTTACTCAACAGAAGAAATCGGAGCCCTCCTTTTGGCGTCCGGGGGCAGCTGTTTTTATACTCTCGCAGTTGAGGGCAAGAAGGAACCCCTCAATAGACGAGCACGTGATTGTACAATGGGCTAATGGTGACGCACACTGTCGTAGCGCCGCCGGTCGGGCACAAAGACTGGGAGGAGAAGGTAACTTCGGCTCTCGTAGCGCCTCTGGTCGGGCACAATGACTGGAAGGAGAGGGTGACCCCCTGCTGTCGCATCGCCGCCGTTCGGGCACAATGGCACATACACTCACACACGCACATGAAGACACGTGGCATCGGAACATGCCTGGAAACGCCTGGAAACGCCTGGCGGGGAGCGTTGCGGCGACGCCGAACGGGCCAAAATGTCTGCCGCCCCGCCGCAGTCGCGCCGGCAAAACCGCGCGTCGCAGGCGAAACGCAACACATGGCAGGACAATACCTTCTTTCTTTCTGCGGTGATAACGTCGTTGGCGTGTGGTTCGCTTTCCAGAACGCGATGCAGGGTCAGTGAGCTTGAACACATTTTAAACGCTGACAATTCGAATGCGATCACTTGAGAACTAGGTATTACGAAAGGTTTTTCAATAGAATTTCTAAGCTTCAATTTATAGCAGACATTCATGAAGCATGAATAGAAATAATGATTGGTGATTTTCACTATAAAGCACTCAATGTTTACGAAACCAATCTGAAATGTACGTTATACATAATATATTATACGCATGCTTGCCGATGTTTCCAGTTTACATAAATTGGACTTAAATAAAATTAATAAATGTAGATTTTGACGAAACTGAGGTTAACCGATATGTGGTCCATCGTTATACGGAAAGCCATATCTCCTTAAATGTATCGTGTGGGAAGAGTTTCTTTCGCGTCCGGTAGTTCGTCTCCGTTTTTCTTTTTCTTTTTTCCGCATTTTTGAAGCTTTTGAAGCTTCACGGCTGGAAAGTATCCACTACTTTCCTCGTAGTCGAATAAACGCTCTTGGTCAGCTTCTCACTGAACGCCAAGCTCGCCTATACCTGCAGATTGAACTGGCGCCATAGCCTGCGCGTGCTGTGCCCGGTATTCCGATAGCCATCAACAGGGGTAGAATGCAGCGGCAAACTCTCCTCAGAGGCAGCGCGAATACATGCGCCAGCGAATCACCTCGTCCATTCCTTACTATATGGACGTTTCCGCATCAGCTTTGTTCAGGCACTCGGGTGTCCTGTAACCTGGGGGTGAAGATGGTGATCGTGAGATACAAAGGATACACTTGTCTATAGGAAGATTAGACGCAACCTCTGCGCTGAACCTTCTAAGTTGTGCGCGAGGAGGTTCTCTGGACATTAGGCGAGCCCTTCTTCATTTTTTCTTCTGTGTTTCCGCAATACCAAGCTTGTGTTTACGCTCGGAGCAGTCTTCCTCGCTACCACACTTTCCGATGGCGGCTTTTCGCATATGTGGAGCGCGACAGCACCGTGTGGGTCTGTTGCTGAATCACTTGAATCACTGGGGCGCCTCCATGTAGTACTTGCGGGATTTATGACTGGCTACTTTCTGAGGCCGTGGAAGAACGGAAAGCAGGCACTGCATACTCTTTTTCTGGAAGCAGCTTTTGCAGCATTTCTCACCTGTCACTGACTATAATAAGGTATGCAGCGATTTAGACAAGCTGTTTTAATGTAGTAGGATGTCAAACCACCAGTTAATTTTCTGCGGAAGACCAGGCTAAAATCGACTAAGTGTTCTAGCCTGAGCGAAAACTCCAACTTCAATAATTTCTCAAAATACGTTTTACATACACTGTTGAAACCACAATACATAAAAGCGACCCACTGTGGAGAAAAATGAATTTACACTCACCATTACTGGAATGTTAAAATCAAAACAACGGCCACTCCAGAACATGTGCGAAAAGTTGAGGTGTTGTTTTCGCCGCTATTGTTGTTTGAGAATTGTGGAACCCGGCACATGAAAGCTTGATTTCGATACTTCCTTTACGGAATTCTTCTTTGTTAACTCCCCACTATGCCAAACGCTGACAAACTTGTGGGATATTTGCGAAGTCGATGCTTGGAAGGTGCCGGAAAGCACCTTGCCGAAATCATATCGATCCAATTGATCGAGTTCGCACGGCCGTATAAAGGAAACGTATGATAAATAGGAGTAGCAAACAGTACTGTGGACGTGTCACTTGCAGTGGAGCATATGTACTTCCACTTATTTTAATTAAAAGGGATGCGCTT